>NC_092121.1:18002245-18302245 GCF_045679555.1 Salvelinus alpinus
CTACACAGTATGCTTAGCTAGCGCGCCTTCCGCCTGCTGTGTACCGGAGTACTCCTTTGGACTAGCTGGCTAAAATGGCACACAGTATACTTCGCTACCGCCTGCCGAACACCTGCCCTCGCCATTGTCCCCTTTGGCCTCTTCTTCTCTGGGGTTTATCGGCGATTGCATTACCGCCATCTACTGTACTGGAACGTCCTTGCCTCCCGCATATGTACTGGAATCATAGATTAAAAATGTACCAGTAGAAGTATAGTATAAATAGGGGTTTCTGGGTGCTGCAGTTGAGCAGTTGCACCCTTCTCCATACGTCGGCAACGCCTGGGCAGAGGAACGCGCCCCTTGAATCTGAGGAGTACATTTAGAAACATCATAACCTGGTCATCAGGTGACATCATTCTAATGCGTTGCGCCACAAATTAATTACAAATGAAATGCAAATAAACTACAGTCGTCACACTATCCGACTTGAGACAATGGGTCAACTTGGTGTGTGTTTGTATGCAATTTCTGGTATAACAAGCATAGAGGGTGGACTACTGTGTTTATCCTGAACTGACGCAAAAATGGTGGGCTGATTTTGTCTCCTAAAAGCTGAAACTTTTTTCACCTGAGTTAGTAAACTTGATAAAGAACAAAATGAAAGCAGCCAAATATTATTAATCCTTGCACCCGTTTAAATTCTACAAAAATATAGACATAGAAATAACTTATATTTGTTCAACTTCAGGTGGAATATTGGCCTCTGCTTACTCTGGAATTCCAGCTCCATTCTAGAGCTCACTCCTACTGTGTTCCTAATGAGGAGGTGGGTGTTGGAGATGACTCTCTGAGAACTGTCAACAGCTGCTGAAACTATGGATCAATAAATCAGTGTTACTTTATCAGCATGTACATTTCTAATGGGTTTGTAAGCTGATAACTGTTTGATGGAGGACAGGTGGTTTTACTATGATAGGGTAATTATAGGACTGGTCACTGGTTGATAAAACAAATGTGAGAAAATATAAACTCAATTTGAGACTTTGATATATTGTCCAAGGTCACCAAGCATCTTGTTCTCATCAATATTTTAGTTTCAGTTGCTATGAAGCAAAAAAGTAAGATTGTAGAAAAAGCACCAAACTCCCTCCATTTATCCAATAGTGTGCGTGAATTGTGCGCATTTACGCATGAATCAAACGCTTAACAATTATGACTCAGGCAATCCTCAACCCGTATCCACTCCTGGGAACCCCAAGTTTTAACAAATATAATTAACAAGTAAGTCTTGGCCCCAGCTCTATGAAAGTGTATAACTGTGTAAGTAAGTAATCTACTGAGAGCCGCCCATAGGTTACCCATGTATGACCGGTGCACGCTGCTTTACTGAGTCTCTTGAACCAGACTGCTTACTTGCGCAAACTATGCGAGACTCCTGAGAGTTTGGTTCAGAGTGAGTGAGTGCGCACACTGTAAACCATATTGTGACAGGTGGCATTACTCCATCAAAGGGTTCACGGTGTGTTGAGTTGATAGGTATAGGGGAGTTATATATATTTTACGACAAAATAGAAATTTCATTATTTCAGTGACATTTTATTATATGAATATAAAGAATAAATAGCAGTTCTCTTAATTTACATGATAAATCGTTGAAATAGGCTACCGATATTCAGCTGTATATCAGCTGCAAGATAACATCATCCACATGAAATCTGAGGTCGATAGATTAGTTTCCATAATGGAAAACAACATGTTTATAAAACGGCACCTATGCGCCATTGATCTTCAATATAAATACAACAAATATAACCAATACTTTCCAAAAATACGGTAGACTCTGGTTACACGTAATACTGACTTTTTACAATAACCTATAATTGAATGGCACCTCATATACATAAAATACATTCCTAAACTCGGTAGTGCATACAAAATTACAAAGTCATCATAATTTATACTTGATAACAGTCATTTCAGTTCGAGCAGGCGCATTTGCATTCGGTTATCATGGGGTATTGAACTGGTATCCAAGTACATTTGAGGCCCCCTTTCTTCTGTATACATCGCCATCTCAATATCGTAAAATGGGTCGAGTTTGCTGGTTTGCAGAACATCCCCTCTGGAACCGAACATGATCTTTTGCTTTGACAGTTTCCCACTCTCACATAACGTGGCCAAAATCTGTTGCCGAGGTCGTTCCATGTATAAATGACGGGACAGAACGAGAATGACCACAGCCACTGCTGCAGCCTCCGTTTAAGTTTTTTATTGGGTTTGTGCTTCTTGTCAAACTGTACGTCAAAATCCATTGCTTTGATTTCATTCGGCATCACTCCACTGGGCTTCTGTTGAATGTCCAAATCGTCAAGCTCATCGTTGCCAGTGTATTTATCCTGTGGTGGTGTAATAGACATCAAGCGACTATCAAAGTCCCCCAATACACTTTTCAGTTCGGTTTCATTGAGGTCCCTCTCTTTTGGGTCAAAGACAGGATCTGGGTCCTCTTTTAATTCCACAAGTGGCAAACTGTCACTCGGGATAGGACGGAGGAGGTAATAATGCTGGCATAGCCCTTCTTCTATTATAAGTCCGAGGGACAACATCAGCAAGTACATTGCTACAAAATGCTGTGATTGATCCATGTCCGTTACGCACAATAAGACAGTATTATAGGATACAGCTAAACAGGTAGGCCTAGGCTACTCTACTGCGTACAGTTGAGCCCGGTTCTTGCGGAGTGCGCACCGGCTTGAGTTACATCCAGCCAAACTTCACTTCTTGAGTGTTGGTGTCCTTAAAATTCAGACTGCTTACTCCATAGCAAACGATAATTGATTGAAGATGGTAAAGATGAATAGTCTCTTTCGTAAAACAAATCAAGATATAGGCAGTGTTTCCCTTTTACGCACGAATTCAATATATTGTATGAAATGGCTCTGTGACAGCATCAGTGGCATCAGGGGTTCTCATTCTTGTGCGCTTTGACGCGTGATTCCAGTCTCAAGTCCTCCCCTCTGAGGATCGGCATGGTGTTTCGTTTTCTTTTGCAGGACGCTGAGAGAGTAACCTGCTCCCTCTGATATATCCTCCACGGGTTGTGATGTAATTGATATATCCATCTGAATGTGGGTTTGTTGTAGGAGATCCCCGACACCTCCCTCAATCAAGAGGCGGGGATGGGTTAGGGAGAGGAGGGGTCCGTCAATTTGGATTCTGATCGCCCTCTGTCGGAATATCTGACTACTTCTGCTAATTTTCCATTGATAACAGAGGGGGGATATTAGCTAGAGGCGGTGAACAACAATTAGAACTGAATGTGAGAGGCCATAGCCACTACTATTTCTATCAATAGGCCAACAGCTACTATTCATTTGAGAGGTCAGCCTACTGGCTACCCTGTACAAATACTGCTGATGATTTAAAAAAAAAAAGGCTTACTAGGTTGTAAAACAACAGGATATAGAGATAGTATTTGTCATCAGGAAAAACATGTTAAATACCCTATATAAGCATCCTTAAATGACACTCTTGACACATACACTCTACTCAATAATACCAACACGAAATGCTTCAAATATTTAGAATTGTTGTGAGCAAGTAGAACGTAGGGAGAGATCTTATAAAGAGCATGACTGAACACATTTTTTATTTTTTTATTGTATTATTGTTCTTGTTTATTGTTCTAGTGTTTTCTATTGTTCTAGTGTTCTCTTTGTTGGCAGGGACAATATTTCAGTGTGCAACCATGTCACAGGGAACCTCTCAATAAACCTTGGCCAAAATAACTCCCAAATAAACAACTCTCACTAAGCAGCAGCCATGGAAAGTATCACCATTTGCAAACCTGTCTACCCTCAAATGCTTGGAGAATCATTCCTTGAAAATAATTTAATGGAAGAACTGACTGGCTGCTACATCAGCCATAAAGCATTCACTTAGATAAATGCATCTCTGTTTCATTTTGAATGAGCTAATTCACACAAGCACTTCTGCGCACGACTCATTTAGTTTATGGTCAAATTATGGTGAAAAGTCTGGAAAAGGTCACGCTTATTTTTATTTTTTGAAACAACAATTGATCTGACTATTCAGGCATTCTTGGGCATTGACAATAAGGCATTGACAAGGTTTAACTTGTTGTGACAAATCCCCATGTATCTGAATACCGGTGTTGAAATGCTGCAGCGATAATAGGTAAATACTGATGAATAGATACATAATCATCTACAAGCAATATATTACAATGATTATAACATTCAATGGTCTAGATACGTGGTGACATCTATGGAATAGTTTAATCTATGCGATGAAATTCATTGGGGAATACAGCTGCATTAGAGCCAACAAAATGACATTTCAATATTGTTCTCATTACATTATGGACTTATTGCCAGCCCTCATTTCATGGTGAGTTGTTTTTGTTTCTTCTAATCCCTTCCTACTGTTTTATCACAGGAAAATTGTGATAGTTATATATTCACCTTGAAAAGACAGAATACTTTAGACAGACGCCTGCTTAATTGAAGAGTTTTTATTCAAGTAGGCTAAACCAAAGTCAATTTCCTCAGCTAGTAAAACAGCCAACATAATTATCATTTTCATGGTCTGGTCCTTGAAAGGTACAAAGGCATAACAACTTTTGCTTAGGGATATGCATTCAAAATGAATACCTTTAGGTTCTGCATATGTCGTTGTACCCTTTCCTGCTGGTTTCTCATTTAGTGAGGCAAACCAGACCACTCTCTTGGCAGGAACCTTATTTTTTATTTTATTTAACTAGGCAAGTCAGTAAAGAACAAATTCTTATTTACAATGACGGCCTACCCTGGCCAAACCCTAACGACGCTGGGCCAGTTGTGCGCCACCCTATAGGACTCCCAATCACGGCCGATTGTGATACCTCTTGGAATTGAACCAGGATCTGTAGTGACACCTCTAGCACTGAGATGCAGTGCCTTAGACCGCTGCACCACTCAGGAGCCCTTAAACATAGGTACCAAGAGAAGGCCAGCTTAGTTAAACCATTAAAAACACACTAAGAGTGATTAAGAATGGACCTAGACTTTCCAGTGTCATTTCAACTTTGCCTTTATTGTGGTTGTATTAAATTATTACTTTCTCCTACAGTTGAAGTCGGAAGTTTACATACACCTTAGCCAAATACATTTAAACTCTGTTTTTCACAACTCCTGACATTTAATCCTAGTAACAATTCCCTGTCTTAGGTCAGTTAGGATCACCACTTTATTTTAAGAATGTGAAATGTCAGAATAATAGTAGAGAGAATGATTTATTTCAGTTTTTATTTCTATCATGACATTCCCAGTGGGTCAGAAGTTTACATACACTCAATTAGTATTTGGTAGCATTGCCTTTAAAATGTTTAACTTGGGTCAAACGTTTCAGGTAGCCTTCCACAGGTTTCCCACAATAAGTTGGGTGAATTTGGCCCATTCTTCCTGACAGAGCTGGTGTAACTGAATCAGGTTTGTAGGCCTCCTTGCTCGCACACACTTTTTCAGTTCTGCCCACAAATGTTCTATTGGATTGAGGTCAGGGCTTTGTGATGGCCACTTCAATACCTTGACTTTGTTGTCCTTACGCCATTTTGCCACAACTTTGGAAGTATGCTTGGGGCCATTGTCCATTTGGAATACCCATTTGTGACCAAGCTTCAACTTCCTGACTGATGTCTTGAGATGTTGCTTCAATATATCCACATAATTTTTCATCCTCATGATGCCATCTATTTTGTGAAGTGCACCAGTCCCTCCTGCAGCAAAACACCCCCACAACATGATGCTGCCACCCCCGTGCTTCACGGTTAGGATGGTGTTCTTCGGCTTGCAAGCCTCCCCCTTTTTCCTCCAAACACAACAATGGTCATCATGGCCAAACAGTTCTATTTTTGTTTCATCAGACCTGAGGACATTTCTCCAAAAGGTACGATCTTTGTCCCCATGTGCAGTTGCAAACTGTAGTCTGGCTTTTTATGGTGGTTTTGGAGCAGTGGCTTCTTCCTTGCTGAGCGGCCTTTCAGGACTTGTTTTACTGTGGATATAGATACTTTTGTACCTGTTTCCTCCAGCATCTTCATAAGGTCCTTTGCTGTTCTTCTGGGATTGATTTGCACTTTTCGCACCAAAGTACATTCATCTCTAGGAGACAGAACACGTCTCCTTCCTGAGCGGTATGACAGCTGCCTGGTCCCGTGGTGTTTATACTTGTGTACTATTGTTTGTACAGATGACCGTGGTACCTCCAGGTGTTTGGAAATTGCTCCCAAGGATGAACCAGACTTGTGGAGGTCTACAAATTTTTTTCTGAGGTTTTGGCTGATTTCTTTTGATTTTCCCATGATGTGAAGCAAGGAGGCACTGAGTTTGAAGGTAGGCCTTGAAATACTTCCACAGGTACACCTCCAATTGACTCAAATGATGTCAATTAGCCTATCAGAAGCTTCTAAAGCCATGACATCATTTTCTGGAATTTTCCAAGCTGTTTAAAGGCACAGTCAACTTAGTGTATGTAAACTTCTGACCCACTGGAATTGTGATACAGTGAAATAAGTGAAATAATCTGTCTGTAAACAATTGTTGGAAAAATGACTTGTGTCATGCACAAAGTAGATGTCCTCACCGACTTGCCAAAACTATAGTTTGTTAACAAGAAATTTGTTGAGTGGTTGAAAAACACGTTTTAATGACTCCAACCTAAGTGTATGTAAACTTCAGACTTCAACTGTATCAAGTTATTGAGATTTGTTATGAATATAATGGACATAGGTTTTCCAGTTACTGCATTATTAGTTACACTTTTAGCTCAGTTGACTGTTGAAAGCAAAGATTAACTGAAAGCATAAGACAAGAAAAAACAATGTTATTCTCTGTACAGTGAGAAAGTTTAAGCATTTTCTTGTTGTTTCACAGAGTAAACTGTATTATTCATGTAGGACATTAATCAAAATGTGCATTCTGATAGTATTAGATCAGTGTTTTTTTTACTGATGACTGTTTACTGTGTTTGCTTGAATGATCAGTATGCTCAACACAGAAGTGGTCGAAGTCAGAGCGCCTCACAACCGACAGACAATACAATCTCTTGACACTCCCACTCAACTGGTGGGGTAAAAAATTGTGTAGTCTACTCTGGAGGCGATGGTGGGGGGGCACAGATAGTTGTCATAACTGATGGAAACAGTGTGTGGTTTCAATAAAATGAAATTGTCTCAGCAAACAGTCCATTTCACGTGGCGCGCTTCCGACACAGCACCTTTCACACGGTTTATTTCGCGCAATCCCATTTTCACACTCCAGACTAATTGAGGCCACATTGCCACTGAGTAAACACAGACATGAAATGGGTGCTGTTTTGTTTACTCTGGCACTCTGGTGGGGTGCAATTTGGTAGTTTGTTTAGCACTTTTTCCATGTTCCTCCTGCGATCCAAGAGCCCACAATCACAATAATCACACTTACTATGTGCTTTATCTCAACAAATTGCTAGGTTTCACTAGAGCAAGGTGAGATCTTTCCTCACAATGTTAAGCCTTATCGTAGATGGTGTTCTTTCACGTCAAACAAGGCCACTCTACTGCTCGAGCAAAGCCGTTAGAGTTTACAACACTAATCATATGTCTAGATCAGATCTTCACAACTACAGGTTTTATGTAGTATACAGATGTCAATCCTATTTCTGTGAATCTATTATCATAAATATCCAGATATGTAGTCGTTATACATTACCATGCATGGAAAATACTGTTCTTTGAAGGCACAGAACCATTAAAAAATATAAATAATTTGTTTAATTACAGAGAAAATTGGTAGACACATTTTGCCCGAGTCATCACTTGCCATTGTCTACATGAAAATATGTCTAAAGCATGTCAGAAAACGCTCTAAAACACTCCACACCAACTCCTATTACATCACAATCCCATTCTGAATCATATCTCTACACTCAATTCTTGCTATTTTTTTCCACTGTCCCATAAATCCATATTTGCATATTTTTGTTGTTGTTGTTATAAACAGCATCATTCAAACATGGATTTATGGCACAATGGAATGTTTTTAGTGCGGAGACATCATTCCAAATGGGATTCTGATGTAATATGAGTTGGTTTGGAGTGTTTTAGAGTGTTTTCTAATATGCTTTAGACATATTTGCATTTTGCATTATAATCAATGCCAAGTGATGACTCAGCAAAATGTGACAACCAATTTTCACTGTAAAGAAACAAAATATCAACTACAAGCACAGAAAGAGTGAAAATAAGGCCAGATGGGTGAACTTCCCCTTTAACAGGCTCTTTAATTAACAGCTAGCTTTGTTTTCCCACAGGTTGTGGAGTCGAGGCATCACACTGTTATGTGTGTTCATTTCTTTTCATCCCATAAAGTTTTCATAGACAATAGCATTTTATCCAAACAGAGTAATTAACCAGAATATAAACACTGGGCTATTTCAATCTCCGAACCGCCCTCGCTAGCTATTCAAACAAATTACTTAACATAATGTCTATTTGGGTTTCAAAACAAATAGAGTACTTTTACACAGTTAGTTTGGGCCTGTAAAATGAAATCGTTAAGAAATTATGAAAGGCAATTGTGTCATTATTTCCAGAAATTATCAATAAAATAAACAAACTAATGCTCAGATTTGGCAACCTTGACCAAAATATGGGCCTTGGAAAATGATAATATAGTATTGTAGGCCTACTTATAATCCAAAGCAAGCTCAGTACCTCACATGTCAACTAACATATTACATCAGAGCATCGTGGATGGTGGAGGGCTTAAGGTTCCATTGAGCTCAGGAGGTGAGCATGAACTCATATGTCATCCAGGGTAGCAGTGTCCTCAGCTGAGACGGAGGAGGACTGATGGTTTTAACAAGCCAGTTACACAGCAAGTGCACTGGGCTGTGATGCAGCCCGAAGGCAGTGGTCAGCTCTCAGATAGCAGCCCCTTTAGTATATGAAAAATAAATACTTTGGCTTTTGATTGATGATTCAGCAGTTCATCAATCCACCATGTCACAGAAATGGAGCGTGAACAACAGCACAGAGAGACGGTGGGCATCCACTGCGGCTACCAAGAGATTTAGCACACGTCAGACGGCTTTTCAGCACCGCCAAAGCAGGCGTGGTGATCCCATGTAGTAATCAAGGTGGATTTACACGGTTCATCAGGACAAAGCTGCAGTGGCTGGGCCGGAGCCTTCTCTATGAACTAACAGGCTGGGGGAGTTGGAGACAGGATGGGGAGCCAGCCGAGGGGGATCCCGGTGTCTCAACCTATAACACAGGGTGCTGTGTTTACCACCCAACCCCTTGGTCTCAGACTCTCTGCTCCAAATTCACACATCATAAATCAAGATGACCTGTCCTTACATGAATGAATCCCTCTCTTTGCTTTATAGTGGTGCTTTTGCAGCAGTGCTAGGATTCATTTCATGGATGTATTCACTCCCTGATAGCTTGCAGGGGTGGCAGGTAGCCTAGTGGTAAGAGCGTTGGGCCAGTAAACGAAAGGTTGCTAGATCAAACCCCTGAGCTGACAAGGTAAACATCTGTGGTTCTGCCCCTGAACAAGGCAGTTAACCCACTGTTCCTGAACCGTCATTGTAAATAAGAATTTGTTCTTAACTGACTTGCCTAGTTAAATAAAAATAGATACAAGTCCTTTATAGCTATAGCAGATAATCTGTTGATCATCAAAGCTGAAACATGTCTGAGTATAATTGAAAAGATCCATACTAGGCTTCATATTTAGTAAGAAAATATGAGCTGTAATTGTTCAATGTCTATTTCTGTACTAAATAAGTATTTAAGTGTTTTGTTTGTGAAATAAGGTTGTTCTCTCTCTGTGGGAGGTACTTTTCAGTCCACAACATGGGAAAAATAATCAGCTCTTGATTTTCTTTGTGCAAAAAAATAAGGTCGTTTAAACGAAAATCGGTAATACAGTATAGTTTGTGTGAGGCTTGCACGGCTTCCTGTGAAATCATCAGTGTTGGTTGACTCATGAGCAGATGAGTGATGCACACAGTTTTTTCTCTCCTCTTCTCAAAGTCATGTTTAGTACAGCAACTCTCTTTCTCTACCTCTCCCTCTTTCACTGGGGGGCGTTTGGTAATAAAGCAAGTGTTTCTATGCATTGCGAGGGGCTGTCAGCTCTGCACACAGCAGACCTCTTTCACCTGCCGCAGCCAGGAGGGTTGGACAGCGGGCGTTGAGCCAGCCTGGCCCGCCAGCAGCAGGCCCCTGCCTCCACCTATGGATGGCCAGCTCAGTGATTTACACAGCCTCCGCCATGTCCAGTTGTGTACTCTGTGCTGTGTTGGTGCTAATTGAAAGTTGGCAGTGGAATTAAAGCCAGTTCAATGTCTGTACTTTATATTTCTAAACACCTGGTCTCGTGTAAAAATGAAAGAGGTCAATATTCTTGTCACCATATGAAGCGTTAACATTAGTACTGAAATACAACTATTATAATGATCTCTCTTAAGCTAAGAATAAGGACTTTACCACTGTTTTGTTAGGACTGAAAAATGTATCAATGGAATGACGTTTGTTTTGATAGCAAGAGTCTTCTAAGGCGGTCCTTGGCTGGTTTTCCAGTAGTGAGGTTGAGATAGGAGACCCTGCTCTTGACGAGGCCAGACTCAAGAACAGAGAAGTGAAAAAGGAGAGGAAGGCAGTGAGAGGGAGACAGACAGCAGAGGAGGGGGAGTGTACTGGGGGCTTGGGCAGCAGTGGTAGCAGCGACTGCTACAGAAGAAGTTAAAGTGAGACAGTAAAGTGAATCCAGATGTGCTGTTATTATTAATATCTCTGGCTGATGAATGGGAAGGTAAAATTACAGGCGCCAGCCAGGGAGGCCCCGCGCGCTGCCCTGCCACCCAGGCGCGTCCCAGCTCACCTAACCTCCACGGCTCCAGCGCTAGCCTAGCGTCATGCTCCCTGTGATCCGCAACGGCAGGCAGACGCTCCGAAGGCCTCCACGTGGTTTCAACACGTCACACAGGCAAAGAGAGCAACAGCCTTAACCCCAAATCAATCTTTCATTTCAAAACATTGAACACCGTGATTGATATTAAAATGGAATCATCTGAGAGTTAGATGATCCTAAGCATGGTGAGGCATGAGGAGGACCAGACACAAATCTGTAGTAACAGACACCGGCGGGTAGCAAGTTACTGCAGAAAGGGGCTAAAGAACTGAGGCTGAGATTTAAACAAGCACCCTTTAACGATAAAAGCTAAGACTTCTACTTCATTGCCTTTGAAATCCAACTGAGAAAGCCTTACACCTCTGGTTTGTACTGTAGGAAATCTATAATCACTCCTAAACGGCTTTATTGGTACTATTGGCTCTTTACACCTCTCTTTCTCACACCGTTTGCCTTTGAATTGGTGTTGATCTATAGTGGTCATGTAAAGCGGTAACAAACAGACACAGAGAGGGCAGATTTCATAGGGTGAGTTCTATGGAGGCAGGACCTCTCTCACTCAGCCCATCATCATAAAAAATGACACCAGACAGGGCAGTTTATGACAAGTCCCTACTGCGGTTTAATCAAAACCTATAATGCCAGAGTCATTCCTGAGGGCTGGCTGGCTGCTGGAGTGTGGATCTGTCAGCTCAGCTCACCGCTCTGTCACATTAGTTGTTTACGGGAACAGCAGGAGAGCCCAGAGAGGAGGGGGAGGTTGCTCCTGAAAGACTGACACAAGGGGGACTGGTGGGGGAAGCAGAAGGGGAGACGGGGGGGTTGAGAAACGAGTGTAAATCCAGCAGGGGAGATGGAGCCTGGTTGGCTGCAGGGGCTGTTGTTTTAACCATCAGGGGAGTCCCTCTCGGGTTGCTGTCCCCCAGCCATCCTGGGGGAGATCACAGCGAGCCTCCCTGTCGCTGTCTGCTCCCTGCACCCCGCATGGGGCCCCCATCTCTCCACATCACAGCTTAGAAGAATGCCTCATGCGGTCTTACTTTCCCCCTTTGTGCATTTTCAGAGCAGGGATACCAGACACATTATGCTTAATGACTGGCATTGGTCGCCAGAGGAATGGCTGTTTTGTTGCTACTCCCAAGAGTGCTATACAGTATGCAAACGTCAGGGCACGCCCCTATCCCTGCCCCCCTCTTATAAACTGCCCCATGGTGTTGAATAGATTAAGTAGTAGAGAGCTGAGAGACAGACTGGACATGGTTTGAGAGTTTATCATAGAGGGCGGTGTCGCTGTGCACACCAGGGAGAGCAGATTGTACAGGGCTATTCTCCACGGCATAGAGGAAGAAGCCCTCAAAATCACTCCACTCTCCCCTGCTGAACCACAGGCAGAGAGACAGCACCTCTGTCTCCAGACAGATCTGAACCAATAGCTACATGAATAATGGCCACTGAAATATGTCGTATTATTGTACAATCATACAATCATTTTAAAGTCCGTAATATGAATTGAATCTAATTTCAATTTTTTATCACCTTCTTCTGTTTCACAGTGAAGTCTATTTTCAATGACAATAATAAACTTAAACCAGTGTATGGATGACCATAACTTTAATGGGTCCAATGTGATGTAACACATTTAAGATGGGTGTATCATGACCAGGATTGAATCCTCTACAATGGCGGTGAATTAGTGAGAACAATTCCAACAGGAAAATGATCATTGATTTCAGATTAATGTACTGTAACTGAGACTTGTGGGTCAGACTCTAAAGCAATTTTAAGGTTAGATTTCTAGTCTGAAAAACGAGCAGACCTTTTGAAATGGCTGGAGTCAGTCTGATTAGACTGCTCCCCAAGGAGAAATTTCCACCCTTCCTCCACAAATATCATGTTTGTATTTAATGTAATATGCTCTCTGTAAGAGGTGATGTTTCAGAACTATATACATTACCAAATTATATAAACATTTAACATTTACCAGCTCATATTTTAATGCAATGCAGAAAAACTAGTTCACAAAACTAGCACAAAGTGTTATTTTGGTAAAGTCAAATCTAGACTGATAGATGAACTGCTGTTTTGCGACATGGTGATTCAAGATGTAAGGACAGATTGTCATCAAGGTCCAGTGATCAAAAGAGACACAGAGATCAGCAGAACAGTTCACCAGACTGTTCACCATACATGTTTTACAGGACCGCCACATATGATCTTTCACCTCATCCCCTCATGGTGTTTGGAGGACAGTCTAAATTAACACATTTACACGTGACTTAAAATGTGTTAGTTTAAGTTAAGTATACATCTTTCACCAGGTGGAGTAAATCCAGAAGCTCGGTCAGATAGTAAGCTTTGGGGATCAAAGAAATTCTCTGTCAGCATGACTGTTTGACTGTGAAGCCTCACTTGTACCCCTGAATAGAGGGAATCCTCTATGAGATACAGACAGAGAGGGGATCAGTGGTCGGCTCAGGGAGGGGAAGAGGGGGTTGAAAGCAAACAGCCCACTGCCAGTGTGATATATGTTTAAGCCCATTGGGTGTAGAGCAGAGACACCCAGCTTAAGATCTTTAACTTGTCTCAGGAACCAGGATGGTCGATCCCTGCCAACTCCGTGATTCAAGCTGTTGCGTTATTAAAGAAAAACAAAACCCATGGTAAAACGCCCATATGAAGGCTAAGGAGAAAGAGCTTTCTGTCTGCAAGCAAATCTGTAGTCATAGAAATAAATATTTTTTTCTTCCTATTGCAGGAAAATATATGATTGCATGATATGTTGTTTTAAGGAGACGTAACATTTTAACTCAATTTGAGACCCTCTCTAAAACAACAAAATTATCTTTAACAATCTATACATGTTTGTATAACTGTCTGTCTGAATCTCATATCTTGCATAATCCTGTACATTCTTAGCTAGCTATATTTTAAAGGGCTGAATTATGTAACCTCTGTCAGGGGTTCTATTGCACAAACCTGGCAGTAGGTCTATCAAAGTATGTTCTGTCTGGAAGTATTGAATGTCAATGATGTCAATAGATTTATTCTGCCATCAGCTTAATCATTTTTGCCAATGTCTTTTCAAGTCATACTCTGGGGTGTGATCAAGACAACCTAGAAAATCAGCTCTGTTTCGGGGCAATATTGGTTTGAGTATAGGAAGTAAGAAAATAGAGGCTGAGAGAGAGATACCCTGGACTCTGACAGACCATGTTTAAATACCAGTCCGACACCAGCCCAGCTCCGCAGTGTGACTGAAACTCTGACTCGCCACGCTGTAACATTTAATTAGGAGTCACTCGGATTACCTGTGCAGCCAGTCCAGAGACTCAGCTGAGAGGCTCCCTCACCAGGAGAGGACTGAAAGACCACCCAATCCCTCAAGAGCACGTCTTATGTTGTTTCTGTAAATTATTTTAATAGCAGGGGACTGGGCTTTGTAGAGGGGGTCAGGTCTGGTGGGTTGACTGAGTCTGACGAGGTACGCCACCCGTTGACAGACAGTGGCTGGTCATTTCATACACCTACCTCATTCGTTCATATCAATGTTTTATCAAACTGAAATAGAAACTCTATATAGAATTTCTGCATCAACAAACAGATTTGGCTGGTGAGGACAGATGAGCGAGTGTGATGGGTGAATGGAGCTGGGTGGAGGGCCCTGTGGTAGGGTTGTTAATATTGTCTTTATTAATCTGATCGGGCAGAAACCCATTACCACATTGACTTACATAACTTATGTTATATTTTCTTTAACAGAGCTGGATATATACCTTAGTTTCTTGAGTCCTGTTAGGACTTGGGATCCTCTCCACCCCAAGAGCTGACAGTTGGGTTCCAGTCTGGCGTTGGCACTGAGAGGGGGTGCCTGGGGTGCTGGGGGCTCCAAGGAGATGACAACGAGTGATGTGCGGCTGGTCACTCAGACACACGGCTTGGCGTCTCCCAAGACCTTGGAAAGAGAACAAACACAGAGAGGTCAGACAAAACAAAGTGCTGTCCATCCTTGTCTCAGAACCCTACAAAGACCAAAGCATCACAGGCAAAGCTGGTCCCCAGGTCATTTTAAATCCAGTTCAGAGGGGACAAGTAGAGACTAAACGGCTGTGTAGGCTGAGATAACGAGATTTCCATTAGATTTAGATTTTAATTATAGACATTACAACATATTGATATTAAGGTGCAACACTATTGCGACACATTCCATGTTTATGAGAGGCTGTCCTCTGGTTGGTCAGGTCTCTAGGTTTTCTGTTCCCTAATGGTGACATTAGATATCTCAATATGTATCACTGTTAATGTAAGTGTGGTTGCACCAAGTCCAGCAGTAATCAGCTGCACTGCACCACATTCCACAGGGGCAGCATCACACTGTGTTATCCTAAGGAAATAGATTCATCATAAGTCATCATACTAACTGCCACATCATACAAAACAGCCCTTTGACAATTTGTCCAGCTGCTAACCTTTTCAACATTAATTAGCCAACATGTTGAAAAAACTGTCCAGCATAACATCAATCTCAACGGAACTTCATGTCAAAGGTTTATGTAACGAATAATCCGTAAAGAGATTCTCTCCAAAGCAGTGAGTTAACATCTTTCTGACAGATACATTCTTATGAATCCTTTTCTTTCACTATTGTTTTAAATGGGTAAATCTTCTGGTGTAGTAGTACATTATCACAGCCCTTCTGCTCAGATTATTGGTCAACTGAACAGCGCTACGAGTGGCAGCCAGCCAGCAGGTGGCAGTCTTATCAGGAAAGCCAAGTGAGACTTGACTTGATACTGGACAGTCAACTTTCAGATGGTTTAGAGCAGGGGTGTCAAAGTCAAATGGACGGAGGGCCAAATAAAAAATTTAGCTACAAGCCGAGGGCCGGACTGTTCGAATGTTCATTGAAAAATTTTTAAATGACGCATATAGTCTAGTGAACCTAATTGAACCTACTGAAAACCTAACAAATATATTCCAATATGATCAGATAAATAAAGCAATATTTTCTTATGGCTCTGTCAGTAATCTTTAATTTTCAACAGACACAAAAGACAAATTTCCTTTATATAAAAATCCCCATAACATGAACATTAAATGAAAGAAACCGGTATTCAAGGCACCATCAGTAGCCTATATTTTCTATTTTAGCAAAAGTGGGCTAAATTTACTTCAAAGAAAAAAACAATAATAGCAATTTTCTATCATCCACTCAACTGAAATATTTTTAAAATATAATTGGATTGAAATACAATAAAATAAAGTGCAAAAATCTATTAATCAAAAACAACACTTTGTTTAAGGAGAAGTAACATGCAGTGAAAACAAATATTAAACTTTAACTTTTAAACTTGAACTGAGTAAAAACTCTAAATATGTGATTGCACAGTAATGTTCACTTGTTTGAGGTTGAGGGTGATACTTGGTGGTGTCCCATCTTTTCCACAAGTTCATCAATGTTCGGGGTAAGGCTCTGAGCTGAGGAAATCCTCAGAATTGAGTGGAGGTGTTCAGCAGTAAGTCGACTTCTGTGTGATGTTTTGTTCAGGTTCATCAAAGAAAACAGTTGTTCACACAGGTATGTGCTGCCAAACATAGACAACGTTTGAGCAGCCTGGATGCGCAGCTGGGGCATTGTGTCGGGGAGGAAACGGGCGAACTCCGCAGCACCCACTGCCGCATATTTTGCCCTCAGTGCATCATTGCATTGGAGGTCAATCAACTCCATTTGGAGGTTTGGTGGTGAGCTTTCCACGTCAACAGCAAATGGGTTACCGAGCAGTTCCAACCTGCTTTTTTGTGCTTCAAAGTAGCAAATCGGCGTCGAAAGTCAGCGGCAAGCATACCTATTTTATCAGCCAACTGTGCGCTCGGGAACGCACTGGTAGAGAGCTTCTCTTTCATGGTCTGGCAGCTGGGAAAGTGGCTCAAATTTTCTTTCCGCATCTGCGTCTCCCACAGAGTCAGTTTGGTTTTAAATGCCTTCACTGTACTGTACATATCAGAGATGACATGATCCCGACCCTGCAGCTGCAAGTTCATTGCATTCAGATGACTCGTAATGTCACACAGAAAAGCCATTTCACACAGAAACATTTCGTCTCGGAGTTGTGTTGTGTCTTTCCCTTTGCTGTCCAAGAACAGACAAATCTCCTCACGAAGCTCGAAACATCTTTGAAGCACCTTTCCCTGGCTTAGCCATCGCACCTCTGTGTGATAAGGCAAATCACCATGCTCCGTTTCTAACTCCGTCAGAAATGCCTTGAACTGGCGGTGATTCAAACCTTTGGCTCTGATAAAGTTAACTGTGCGCGTGATGATGCTCATTACATGCTCCATTTTCAAGGCTTTACCGCACAACGCTTCCTGGTGTATGATACAATGATAAGCTGTCAGCTCACCTGTCGCGTTTTCCTCTTGCATCTTTTCCCGTATCTTCGCCACCAGTCCGCTCCTGTGTCCACACATCGCAGGTGCTCCGTCGGTTGTCAAACCCACGAGTTTTTCCCAAGGCAGCTCCATCTCATTTACACATCTTGACACCTCTTCATACAAATCATGCCCCGTAGTTGTGCCATGCATAGGACGTAAAGCCAAAAACTCCTCTGTCACGCTTAGGCTGGAGTCCACTCCGCGGATGAAAATTGACAACTGGGCAATGTCAGAAATGTCGGTGCTCTCATCCACAGCCAAGGAATATGCAATGAAATCTTTTCCCTTTTTCACAAGCTGCTCTTTTAGATTGATGGACAACTGGTCTACTCTCTCGGCAATGGTGTTTCTGCTCAGACTCACATTTAAAAAGAGTTGCCTTTTTTCTGGGCAAACTTCGTCACAAACTTTAATCATGCAGTTTTTGATGAAATCCCCCTCCGTAAATGGCCGGGCTGATTTAGCGATCTCTTCTGCCAAAATAAAACTGGCCTTGACAGCAGCCTGGCCTTGTGATTTGGCTTTTTTGAACAGAGCCTGTCGAGATTTGAGGCCTCGTTTTAATTCCTCTGCCTTTTGTAGCCTTTGTTCCATGTCCATATTCTTGTTTTTGTCCGCGTGTTTCGTTTCATAATGTCGTCTCAGATTATACTCTTTCAGTACCGCCACACTTTCTCCACACAGAAGACACACAGGTTTTCCAGCTACCTCCGTGAACATATACTCCGACTCCCACCTTGTTTGAAACCCCCGGTTCTCAGTGTCCACCTTCCGTTTTGCCATTTTTGATGGGTATCTGAAAGTTAATTTTACTGTGATGCTGACGACTGCTGTGCCAATAAATATTGAAATGAAGCAGCCTACTGCTCGGTGCGTCACCGTTGCATTGTGGGAAATGTAGTATTGGTGCGTGTAAAAGATCTGCGGGCTGCCGGCTTGCTGCGGTCTGCGGGCCGGTTCTAATAATAAATCAAGATCATCCCAGGGGCCGTAAAAAACCTTCTCGCGGGCCGGATGTGGCCCGCGGGCCTTGACTCTGACATATGTGGTTTAGAGTCTCGCCACGGCACTCTGATTACACCCGAATAAGCCACCTCCTTTATAGAATACACTCTACTGCACACAGTCAAACAGAACAATAAAGGAATTGTCCTGGAACATAGCGCAGGGGCACAGCCAAGGTCATTTTCCGTGTTGAATTACTGTATTTAAAAACAATTGTGAAACCACATGTTCAAATATACATAATTTGAACTAAATATTGTTGGAATTTCTAAATAGAGGGCTTTATGTTGCATAGATCTGTCATGGACTATAACTAGCTCAAACCATATGTACCAAGCATTTGCTCAATGTGAAGGACTGAGAATGTTTAATATCGTCTGATTCTGGCTCGTTTTCTTTCCAGCACCCACAGTGAGACGTCTGTCTGACTAGCTTTGTTCATTCTGATAGACAGATACATTAAAAGGCTTTTGTAATTGTGACAGTAAAAGGTCCATTTTCCGATTCCTCTGAATGTCGACGACATTGAATAATATGCTGTCTAATCTGTGTTGCAGAGGTCTCATTAAACTATCCACAAGAGCCAGACAAAGGTCAGTAACTCACAAGACTGATATACTTGACATAATATGCCCCCAAAAATGTAATAGACTGCTTTCAAAATCTAGTAGTAGGCATATACAGTATAACAACTTACCTCAGGTTACCTCTGAGAAGCACTGTCTATATGTGCAGGACACAAAATTATACATTTGTTTTCCCTTCAACAAATGAGACTTCTAGATAAATTGGTTCAGTCTCGCATTCAGAGAGGTATTTGAAGGGACTAGTATATTGCTCTCAAAATATTTGTACAGTTAAATCTGTGAGTGAGTATATATCCTCATTTTGTGCATAGCACATTTTGTACATAGCAATGTGGAGCTAAAACAAACTGCAACATGTGGAATCATCCCACGTAAGAACCATGGCACCAGACCTATTCAGACAGCTTTAATGGCAAGCTCTGTGAGAATCCACTCTGGGCTTAAATTCCTTCCAGTATTTGTGAGTGTGCTTAATAACTGTAGAATTAAACTAATTACAAGCACAATGTTATGGCGACAGTGCAGATAGATGCCAGGCTTGAAACCCTGAGAATCTGCACCTATCTCTGATTAGAAAAACAAGCTTACAAACTATGGTCTTAGTGGGAGGATTAAGTTGGATGCAAAGAAAGAAAGAAAGAAAGAAAGAAAGAAAGAAAGAAAGAAAGAAAGAAAGAAAGAAAGAAAGAAAGAAAGAAAGAAAGAAAGAAAGAAAGAAAGAAAGAAAGCATGATATTCAGGAGGTTTGATTTGTCGATAGCAGAAACAAACCATTTTCAAACAAAATGCTCATGTGCAGTATGGTAAAGTGAACGTTATTTTTCCAAGAAAAGTGAAAGAGACAGAATTTCCGTTGCTATGGCTGCAGCCCTTAAACACTTCCAGTTCCCTGGTATGTGTGAATTCAAGGGCAAAGCCGTAATGAATAGTGGCTTTAATGACACTGCAAGATGTGCGCTTGCCACAGTGTGTATTACTACAGTTAACTGGGGCTGTAATGAGATAGTCTTTCAGGCATGAGTCTGAGTGGAGACAGACAAAGAGCAGGGTTCAATCATATCTAAGTGCATTAATCAGGGAGAGAGAGGAGAGAGTCACTACTGGTTATTACTGCTGCTGTAGCCACACCAGGTCAGCCCAGGTGGGGGAGAGGCTCTTTACTGCATTCATCATTTCAGACAATGAAATCAAAACAATACATCAAATCTATATATTGGGAGCCACGGGTTTAACATTCATAGATTTGGTCATTTTAGGGGAAAGACAAATACGGTTTTAACAATATGAATGTAGTCTGTAGTTACTTACTCAGGTGAATTCTATATTTGACTAAGGACAGTTAGTTGTAAGTGTGCTGTAAAAGACAGAATAGGACAGTAATACTGTCTGAATGGTTATCTGTCCGCTACCACCACTGTTGTTTGTGGAACCAGAGGGTACGAGGCCTGCTGGTGATTCTGGGAATGCGTAAATCAGCCTATAGACTGAAACATTTCATTAGTGGTATTTATTTTGTTTATTGGTCCCTAAATGGCCCCATCCATCTCTGACCAAGACAGGGTTGGTTTTGATTGGGAATTTGCTGTTAAGAAGTTTATAGAATAACACGTAAGTTCACAGATGGGTTTACTGATGGTTACTCAAAGGTGTTATTACATATGCATAGCACTCCTTCATCATGTCAGCCACTACAGTCAAGTACAATCCTCAGAAACCAATGGGGTCCATTTAAGCAAACCACTACTCACGACTCATACCAACATGCCAAAATCATTAAGTCCATTTAAAACTCCATCTATTGAAAGTGTATGCCACAGAGAAAAAACACTGTACATTATGTTGTCGTATGAAGAATTTGTGAAGTGAAGAATTTATGTTGTTTCGACATGTTGCAGAATTTCTCCATCAGAGACCAATTCTAACCACAGTCTTTATTCGATGTGGTAAATCTGCATTCTATTGATTACAGTGATAAATCATTATCTTGCACTCATATTTCTTTACTAATTTACTTCTAAAAATAGTTATCTTTTTCTGACTGGAAATCAAGCAAAGAAATGTAGGAATTAATTTTTAAAACACTCACATTAGTGTTTATCAGGTCTCATCTTTTTTTTCCACAAAAGGTATTTACTATTGTTTAAACCGAACAATCACCTATGCCAAAACTGCACTCCAAGCAAAGCACTTGACTTGTACAAATCATTCCATTTATCATTCCTAAGTTAACAGGTCTTTGCATTACATGCATTTTTAGCAGAAATCCTTATTTTCTCGATGGTTTGCACATTCTGTCACTTATTCATGTCATCTACTTCCTCAGTGCTCTAGTACTACTTCCTCAGTGCTCTAGTACTACTTCCTCAGTGCTCTAGTACTATTTCCTCAGTGCTCTAGTACTACTTCCTCAGTGCTCTAGTACTACTTCCTCAGTGCTCTAGTACTACTTCCTCAGTGGTCTAGTACTATTTCCTCAATGCTCTAATACTACTTCCTCAGTGCTCTAGTACTACTTCCTCAGTGGTCTAGTACTATTTCCTCAGTGGTCTAGTACTATTTCCTCAGTGCTCTAGTACTACTTCCTCAGTGCTCTAATACTACTTCCTCAGTGCTCTAGTACTATTTCCTCAGTGCTCTAGTACTACTTCCTCAGTGCTCTAGTACTACTTCCTCAGTGGTCTAGTACTACTTCCTCAGTGCTCTAGTACTACTTCCTCAGTGCTCTAGTACTACTTCCTCAGTGCTCTAGTACTACTTCCTCAGTGCTCTAGTACTATTTCCTCAGTGCTCTAGTACTACTTCCTCAGTGCTCTAGTACTACTTCCTCAGTGCTCTAGTACTACTTCCTCAGTGGTCTAGTACTATTTCCTCAGTGCTCTAGTACTACTTCCTCAGTGCTCTAATACTACTTCCTCAGTGCTCTAGTACTATTTCCTCAATGCTCTAGTACTACTTCCTCAGTGCTCTAGTACTACTTCCTCAGTGCTCTAGTACTACTTCCTCAGTGGTCTAGTACTATTTCCTCAGTGCTCTAGTACTACTTCCTCAGTGCTCTAGTACTACTTCCTCAGTGGTCTAGTACTACTTCCTCAGTGCTCTAGTACTACTTCCTCAGTGCTCTAGTACTATTTCCTCAGTGCTCTAGTACTATTTCCTCAGTGCTCTAGTACTACTTCCTCAGTGCTCTAGTACTACTTCCTCAGTGCTCTAATACTACTTCCTCAGTGCTCTAGTACTATTTCCTCAATGCTCTAGTACTACTTCCTCAGTGCTCTAGTACTACTTCCTCAGTGCTCTAGTACTACTTCCTCAGTGGTCTAGTACTATTTCCTCAGTGCTCTAGTACTACTTCCTCAGTGCTCTAGTACTACTTCCTCAGTGCTCTAGTACTACTTCCTCAGTGCTCTAGTACTACTTCCTCAGTGCTCTAGTACTACTTCCTCAGTGCTCTAGTACTACTTCCTCAGTGCTCTAGTACTATGCTGCTCTATGTGGTGTGCAAGCAGCTGTAGTTAAGCAAAAAGAGTCATCTCTTCTTCTGCCGGAGGGGTAATGACATAATAGGAGGTATCAGGTCCCAGAGGAGTTTCATTAAATGGAATTTATAAGAAGAGCCAGAGTGATAAAACAGAAGAGGGGATAATCAGTAATCACTCGAAATGTTTGCAATCAGACATTTGCCAAATGTATATTTTGCGGGTTCAAATTTTTTTTTAAGAGCAATGGAGAAAATAACTGGACATTTTCACGATAGTAGTGGTGGTAGTCCTCAACAACTCCTTAATGAAGAGAGCAGCCAATAGAGCCTCTGTAGTTAGGCTACCAGAGCTGAGGAGAGCTTGCATGCCCCCTTTTGGCTCTTTGGGGAAGAATGGTCATCATCTAGATTCGGAGGAGGGTCACCAATCTGAGAGAGAATGCAGATGCTGCTTCTCCATATCCAAATGAAATGCTTCACCTACTTTATTCTGCTTTGTTTCAAACTGCTTGGCTGACTGTAGGTCTGGACTCCTGATTACAGTGATAGACATGCAGGAATCTGGAGTCGGCTGCCAGAAACCACAGAAGGAAAGGAGAGGACCCTGAGTCTGCGGTCAGACGGTCGGGAGAGGTAAACAGGAGTAGCCCCTCCTTGGAATGCAAGGCTTGTGTTGGCCCAGAGACTAGGTTACGTATGGAGGAGGTGCCAGTCCCAGTCCACGGCAGCTCAACAGAAAACACAATTATTTTTAATGAATGCAAAGAAACACCAAGGAAAACAAATACCTGACATTAAGCTAGCGCCAAAGCCTTAGCAATTTTGTGTAATGCAGCTTACACTGTGCATTACTCTTATGTGATTGAATCTGTACTTGCGCAGACAAGCAGCAGAGCTTAGTCATTTAAGCTTAGAAATGCATTCATTGTAACCATACCATAAGACCAGCAATGGGTGTTAATTACGGTCTGTGTGTACCTCTCTCTTTTTGGCAGCGGCCTGCAGAACAACAGCAAATTTTGCAGTTATTGTTACTCATCTGAAAAGTTGAAAAATAGCCTGTATCATAATCTGTTTTCTCAACATCATCATAGACACAAGCCTGCATTCTAATGACCAGGGAATTTAGGGACTGTAACAGCAGGTAGAAAGTGGATGGAAAGATGTCAACATCCAGTCATAGGCATTAGCCACGTGTCTGACCCAGTTCACAAAAATACATTTTATTTTTAACTCTCTTCTGTGTATTTTTGTAGCCTGTAAATGTATGCTCAAGTCAGGAAAAGGCTTCTCTTTTTTGTATTATTTTGTTTAAAAGGACCCGTATTTCACACAGACATTTTTTTCTGCTCGTTGAATGACGAGCTGTTTGCAGAAAGATTGATGGATGAAAATCAAACATTATCTTACACAGCTGTAACGATCCAAAATCCATAAATACCCCTGAGTGCCCAGCAGCAGCCTGCCATCCTGGTGATTTCCGAGTTCCGTAGCAGGAGAGCCCTGAGACAATATTGTGTCTCTCCATGTTTGTGAAGAGACCATTCATTACCTCAGTAGCAGGCTAAACGTTGGCCCTGAGGAACAGACTAGACTCTCCCAGAACCGGAATGGCTCCCGCCAAATGAGCTATCATACAGAGAGATACAGTATTTGCCATCCTAGACAAGCATGTTTTTAAAACAGAAAGAGTCAAACATCAAGTGTTTTGACTGCAAGCTTTCTCAACTCAACTAAACCATCCTCTGTGGTAATAAGAACATTAACACAGCCATTATAAAAGTATTGTCAAACAGTTGGATTCCTGGCCTGGTATCCTGATATACGGCTTGCTACGGTTCAATAGTTCTCCAAAATAAAAGGGGGCACAAACTGAGCACACATAGCAATACAGACAGAGGAATAAGCTATAACTCTGCCAGTTTGCATGCCAGTTGTTGAGAGATTCAAATACAATACTGCTGTACATCTTTTTTTAACCATAAAACTAATGGAGTTAAACAATCCCTCCTAAATATTCTCATTTTGCAGGGCTGAGTTATTTCCAACATCATAAATACATGCGTATGTAGCCTATTGTTGGACATTTGTTATACTATTGGTTATTCAAAATTCTCTTACTTCTGGAAATCATTAAGTTTGGACTGAATTAATTAAGTAAAATATGTGATTGGCACAAGTACCCAGCAGTTCTCAAAGATACTGTTGAACTGAACCAGTGCGACAGGGTTGATTGATATTCATAATGTAAAATAAATGCTTTTATGTAACTAGGCAAGTCAGTTATAAACAAATTCTTATTTACAATGACAGTCTAGGTTAACTGCCTTGTTCAGGGGCAGAAGACAGATTTTTAACTTGTCAGCTCGGGGATTTGATCTAGCAATCTTTCAGTTACTGGCCCAACGCTCTAACCACTAGGCTACCTATGCTTAAGAAAACAATTGTATAACCTTAAGACTGGACCTTTTTAAATAGAGGTAAAGCAAGGCAACTGTGCTCAGCTAGAACCACATGTGAGTCTGCATGTATAATTGAGTTGAACTACAGTTGATTTGCACAACACTGTATAAAATCATATAAAAGCCTATTCAGGATCAAGGATTCCGATTCCCAGAGTACACTGATATCTATAATTGTAATCTATTAAAAATCACCAAAAAGGAGGTTGAAAAAATACATTTCCAAGCACAGCCATTATTGTGTTACCTCTGGCAGACAGCAAGGCACCTGGGAAATCTGAGCTGACATTTAGGAGAAGCAGGAGTCCAGGAGAAAAAGTATATCACTTTCTAAAGCTAATTATCCCTGTATATTACCAATCAAAAGAACCCCCCTCTAAAATACAATGGCTAGCCAAGAAATATATTTGTCTTCCATTTGTGAAAGACTGGCAATGGAAAGAACCCTTTTGAGAACTGAATATTATTCACTCAAGAAATTCCAGTGGATAAAATGGTGCATAAAAATAGAAATGTAAGGCTCTGATTTTTATCATTACTCCCATAATTCAGTTCCACCAAAATAGAACGGATGCATAGAAAATCTTACAAAAACTCTTCCAAGATTCAAAGTCCTTAATCTAATTCCAAAGTCATCAACCTACTACTATCTCGTAAATGGATTCAGCTCTATCTGCTATGACAATTCTTGACTCGTGACTTACATTGCCAGAACTGAAGTGTGCCTTTGATTACTCTATTAAAATAACTAATGCACGCCTATGCTTTGTGGCCCATAGATGGAATTTGAATTCAGTAACGTAATTAAGACTGTAAAGTATTCATGAATCAAATTGAGATATTAATTGGATACACAAATGTGTTCCTTGTACTTCCTGATAGTCTCAGGGCTGAAAGAAGTCATTAGACAAAATTGAGACCGGACCTTCACTGCAGATTATGTTCATTCAACGTTCTACTATTCACTCCACAAACCACTAGGTGGAAGAGAAGAACAAAGTAAGTGGTCAATCTCCAGCACAGTGAAATCAGTGAGCCCTAGGCCCTACTTCACTTTCCATTGATGATTAAACAATACCCACTGGGCATAGACATCAATTCATCTATTCCATGTTGGTTCAATCTAATTTAATTGAAATGACGTGGAAACAACGTTGATTCAACCAGTGTGTTCCCAGTGGGTAGTGATTCCATGATTGCACTTTTCTCTAACTCCTTAATAGCAAATAGCCTAATAATCAATAGCAAAGGCTATAGATGGCATGTTGTGTGCACTGTAGCCTACTGTACATGCGCGTGGCTGAACGCCTGACAAAGGGACAACAAAACATTCCGATTTTAATAACTGGCTATATGTCGATGACTAGAAAGTTACCTGGACAGTGCTTAGAAATGTAATGGCAAAGACAAAGCTATTCTCTTTGGGGTTGATGGGAGGGCTTTCACACAAGATATCCTAGGCCTAGAGCAATGACACTAGTGAGGTGGTGATCTCATAGGAAGCCAGCACTATTTTCACTCAGGAAACATCTAGAACAATGCCCAGTTCGCTGACAGGTCAGCAGAAGTGAAACATCAGAGAGAGGGACACAGTGAGGATGGGAGGGGAACACTCTCTGGTCTCACTCTCCACCAGTGTACTGGCAATAAACAGGAGTATAGTGACCAGTAGCGGTGTGTGGGTAAAATCACTGGGGAAGCCAAGCCAGAAAAAAAGCCCTATTAAAACCTAATTTGTGATAATTGCGTGATAATTGCGTTGTTAATTCTATAACCTGTTAGTTCATATGCCTTGCAAACGTGATACACTACATGACCAGAAGTATGTGGACACCTGCTCGTCAAACATCTAATTTCAAAATCATGGGCATTAATAAGGATTTGGTCCCCCCTTTGCTGCTATAACAGCCTCCACTCTTCTGGGAAGGCTTCACCGGGGGCAAACTACCTGCCCTCCAGGACACCTACACCACCCGATGTCACAGGAAGGCCATAAAGATCATCAAGGACAACAACCACCCGAGCCACTGCCTGTTCACCCCGCTATCATCCAGAAGGCGAGGTCAGTACAGGTGCATCAAAGCAGGGACCGAGAGACTGAAAAACAGCTTCTATCTCAAGGCCATCAGACTGTTAAACAGCCACCACTAACATTTAGTGGCCGCTGCCAACATACTGACTCAACTCCAGCCACTTTAATAATGGGAATTGATGGAAATGTATGTAAAAATGTATCACTAGCCACTTTAAACAATGCCACTTAATATAATGTTAACATACCCTACATTACTCATCTCATATGTATATACTGTACTCAATATCATCTACTGCATCTTGCCATCTTTATGTAATACATGTATCACTAGCCACTTTAAACTATGCCACTTTATGTTTATATACCCTACATTACTGATCTCATATGTATATACTGTACTCTATACCATCTACTGCATCTTGCCTATGCCGTTCTGTACCATCACTCATTCATATATCTTTATGTACATATTCTTTATCCCTTTACACTTGTGTGTATAAGGTAGTAGTTGTGGAATTGTTAGGTTAGATTACTCGTTGGTTATTACTGCATTGTCGGAACTAGAAGCACAAGCATTTCGCTACACTCGCATTAACATCTGCTAACCATGTGATGTGACAAATAAAATTTGATTTGATTTTGATTTGATTAGAAGGCTTTCCACTAGATGTTGGAACATTGCTGCGGGGACTTGCTTCCATTCAACCACAAGAGCATTATTGAGGTCGGGCACTGATGTTGGGCGATTAGGCCTGGCTCGCAGTCAGTGTTCGATGGAGTTGAGGTCAGGGATCTGTGCAGGCCAGTCAAGTTCTTCCACACCGATCTCGACAAACCATTTCTGTATGGACCTCGCTTTGTGCACGGGGCCATTGTCATGCTGAAACAGGAAAGCACCTTTCCCAAACTGTTGCCACAAAGTTGGATGCACAGAATCGTCTAGAATGTCATTGTATGCTGTAGAGTTAATATTTCCCTTCACTGGAACTAAGGGGCCTAGCCTGAACCATGAAAAACAGCCCCAGACCATTATTCCTCCTCCACTAAACTTTACAGTTGGCACTAAGCATTCGGGCAGGTAGCGTTCTCCTGGCATCCGCCAAAACCAGATTCGTCCGTGAAGTGTGATTCATCACTCCAGAGAACATGTTTCCACTGATCCAGAGTCCAATGGCGGTGAGCTTTACACCACTCCAGCCGACGCTTGGCATTGCGCATGGTAATCTTAGGCTTGTGTGCGGCTGCTCAGCCATAGAAACCGATTTCATGAAGCTCCTGACAAACAGTTATTGTGCTGACGTTGCTTCTGGAGACAGTTTGGAACTCGGTAGTGAGTATTGCAACCGAGGACAGATGATTTTTACACGCTACGCGTTTCAGCACTCTGTGGTCCTGTTCTGTGAGCTTGTGTGGCCTACCACTTTGCGACTGAGACGTTGTTGCTCCTAGATGTTTCCACTTCACAATAACAGCACTTACAGTTGACCGGGGCAGCTCTAGCAGGGCAGAAATTTGACGAACACTTCTTGGCATCCTATGACTGTGCCAGGTTGAAAGTCACTGAGCTCTTCAGTAAGGCCATTCTACTGCCAATGTTTGTCTATGGAGATTGCATGGCTGTGTGCTCAATTTTATACACCTGTCAGCAACGTGTGTTGCTGAAATTGCCAAATCCACTCATTTGAAGGGGTGTCCACATACGTTTGTATATATAGTGTATATCATTCTTTTATATTAAATACATCAAATGTATATATATATTTATTTTATTTGACCATGCTATTTAATCCAGTGTATGCCCAATTTGTTTGAGGAAAATTGTCCCTTACATAATGTTGAATCAGTCTTTCCAAATGTGTGGGTGCATTTTTTTTAAACTACATGGAGATTTAAAATCCAATCTGAACAATAAATGGACTCAAACATCTATAAATGTGTAGTTCATTCAAAAGACATTTGAGGATGCATGCTCCACAGCTCATATAGGCTGTGATCACAGAATGTTTCACTCTGCAGATACTGTGACATTCTTTGTGTGGGTCTAATCAAGACCAATATGTAAAGTAATGAAATCATGTTGCTGTGACATGTTGAGGAGGTAGGAAGATGACCAAATGGTATTACCTTCAGATTATGTAGCCACAACGTTGTGAGAAGGTAATGTCTAGTCATGACCAATAATTACAAATCCATTACGTTGGGGTTGGTCGTGGGAACCTGTTCATGTTGCACATTTCATTTTAGACTGGGGTGACATTTTGTTCTATGGTTATCTTTAACTCTGCTGTGTGAGTAATTATTGATGTTTTGTCAAAGTTATATGCCTCAGAAGCCAGAAACTTCTGTATTTTGGGCCCTTTAGTTTATTTGTTTTACCTTTATTTAACTAGGCAAGTCAGTTAAGAACAAATTCTTATTTTCAATGACGGCCTAGGAATAGTGAGTAAACTGCCTTGTTCAGGGGCAGAACGACAGATTTTACCTCGTCAACTCGGGGATTCGATCTTGCAGCCTTTCGGTTACTAGTCTAACGCTCTAACCACTAGTCTGTAATGTTTCTGTTTGTCAGTGTTGTTCGTCAACTTGTCAATATCCATGGGTTCATCTCACCCTCTATACCTGTAAATAAATACTCCCATCTTCCAGCTGAATCCTGCCTGACTCCTAATACCTTGCAGTTAGTACCCCCTGACAAGAAGGTAGGGTCCACTTTCTCACAACCTACAGTAGGCCTATGAGAATAACATCGCTTAGTTACAACTAAGCACCTATGTAGCCAGACAAATTCTATTGGACTCACCATACTCATCATCATCACTGTTCATGAGGTTCGGTTTTTCCGGCCTCTCGCGTATTTTATGCTGTCGACGAATTTTAAGATAAAACTTGCAAAAGTAGGCTTAGACTGCTAACCGTAGGCTAGGCTCTACCTTTTTCATATGTCAAGAAATACCCTGCCAATTTATCTTCAATATAACTTGTTTTTACAAAACACAGCAGTGCTTCCGGTGAGAGAATTGAATTAACAGATACAATGTATCAAATTTGAAAGGTGAGGGAAAGTATATCAACTTCATCAGGCAACATCAGGGCCGCGCGGCGTGAACGTATCATTTTTACCACAAGGGGGAGCGCGAGCCACAGAAACAGTTCATTTCATTGGTCAACGCCAAAAGGTGGAAAATACATTTAAAAAAAAATTGTGTTCGATGAAGGTGATAGTCCTGTTTTGAAAAGCATCTACAGGTTTCAGTTAAATAATGCATGATGCCGTGCTTCATCTCATCCGTCATTTTATTGATATGTATTAGATGGTATCACCTCCATAGAACTGGAGGCCTAATTGCAACCACACAAGGATAAAGAGGTATAGGCCTAGCTCTCGAAGATTCAACATATGAATAATTAACTTAAACGATTTCATTATCGTGTTTTTGTAAATTTCAAGTATCACAACAAATCAGTGCAGGCAACTATTAATGATAGGACAAAATCTTTTTTTTTTTTAATGTACATTCAAAAAGACCATTAGGGAAATACAAAATAAAAATCTAGTCTGCTTTCGATTCAGCCCTGCTTGCCTAAGCAACAATGTTGCATTGTAGAGTACAGAAATCATTCCTCAATAGAGCTGCTGAGAAACTAATAATTCACTAATTAATAGGCTGCTGAACAGTAGGTTTGGAAGTTGATTTGATTTCAGTGCTTAATCACAAGTGCAAAAATGCATATCATTCATTGACTGAACATTCATACATGAAAAAAAATGTAGGATTTAAAAAACAACATACATTTGACCATAACAAACAGGAAAATAAAAGGAAAAGCCATTGTAGTCAAAAAAAACATTACTCGTTAAAACAGGGGGTAGATCACTACAGATCTCATCCAAGCCCTTACTGTGGGCAAGCCCAAATGCAACATTGTCGCACTCAACCCCTAGGAGTAGGAAGTCAGTACCAGATAACTTCAATTTAAATATATATTTTTTATACAACTAATAACTAAAATACAGTACATGCCCCAGTCAGTACCACATCCAGCTGCAGATTACACCAACACCACTTTCACCTATTGACTTTGTAATAAGTCTCCAACCATACCCAAAACACCCACAATGCCCCTCAGACACTGTAAGTGTAGACTTTATTGAACGATGGGCTGAAAAATGCCATCCTTGTGGCTTTGATGCGACTTCCCACAAAGGGCGTTCATTTCTTGTTCTTCTGGCAGTAGTTTGAGTAATTGCCACAAGCCTTCTGCATGTCTGTAAGGAAGGCAGGCACTCCGCTCTGTTGAAACACGGGGAGTAGATGACTTTGTCAATGAACGTCATGGATAGACTAGCAGAGTAGACACACCCAAATGGGGCAACAGAGAGGAACCATTGGCATCCTAACACAAAACATCTGCTTGAGATTAACAGCGTGAATAAAGCCTTCCAATTGAGATAACAGGGCATGCTTTGGGGCATTCAAAACTGGCAAGTAGATATAAATGTGAGTAAACAAACCGTTTTCTTAATTCTATAGTACTTAATTCTATAGTACTTAATTCTATAGTACTTAATTCTATAGTAATTCTAAAGATGAGCTGCTACACTCTTAGAAAAAAGGGTTCCAAAAGGGTTCTTCGGCTGTCCCCATAGAATAACCATTTCTGGTTCCAGATAGGACACATTTTGATTCCATGTAGAACCCGCTGTGTACAGGGTTCTACCTGGAACCAAAAGGGTTCTACCGGGAATCAAAAAGGGTTCTGCTATGGGAACAGCCGAAGAACCCTATTAGGTTTTAGACAGCACTCGGGTCTGAACTCACCTTGGCTGCCCAGTTCACAAGCCAGGTTGGAATATTACCACCAGGGTTATCAAAGTAATTCATGAAGACTGAAAGAAAATAATGCAAATGTAAATGTCTGTCAATAAAAAGCAAGTGACTTCACAGACAGATCCACAACAGATTCAAGTTCACAACTGAACAGTTTCCACTATGGACATTTAAAATGGTACTACAGGGATGAGTTCTGATTGGATCTGGTGTACTCTAGAGTGAGCAGTACCTTTAGTGCCACAGGCACCATCACTCTCCATGGCCACAGTCTGCTTGTAGTCATTCACTCGCTGCACCCCACTCTTCTCTGGTAACGGGGACTGTGGGGAGCTCTTAGCCAGGACCACCCAGATCTTCATGCTGTCCACGTCAACGTCCCTCCGCTCCCTGACGTACACGTACTGAGGTTTACACTGTTAAAGAAGCCTGGTAGAGATAATATGGTCTAATGTGGTCCACACCCTGTGACTGGATCAGTTACTCCTTGAGAAAATATACTGTCCCGTGTTGTCGCCTAAAGAACAATACATTTCTCACGTTACTCTTAATACTATAAACCATACTTGGTTTCACTTCACCATGTCGGACCCATTGTAAATGTGAAAAGGAGGAGAGAGAGAAAAGCAAGATTGAGACATTGTGGGTGGGTGAATACATAGAACAGGATTATGTGATATTGTATAGGGAGTATGTATTTAGTAAAAAAAAAAAAAAAAAAAAGCACAGGCCTATTTGCTTTTACTGAGAAACATGATGACCTGATATTATCTACAGGTATTATTTATTTAGACATTTTACTTCATTAAGGATACGTCTCTGTTTGACAGAGGAAATGGGTATTTCACCTCCCAGTAGATTGCTGAATGACCATCATAGTCCTTCTCATGCAGCTCTGCAAAAAACAAAAAGGCACACACAAAATAAAGCAGTGCTTACATCATGAAACATCAGTCATCTATTATACTATAGGTATTATACTATAATGTCATACTATTCATTACATTATTAAATCATACATCTTCTAGAACACTGGCTGCACTTAGGGAAAAAAGGTGCTATCTAGAACCAAAAGGGGTTCTTCGAATAACCCCTTTGATTCTAGGTAGAACCCTTTTGGTTCCAGGTAGAACCCTTTTGGGTTCCATGTAGAACCCCCTGTGGAAGGGGTTCTAAATGGAACCCAAAAGGGTTCTACCTGGGACCAAAAAGGGTTCTCATATGGGGACAACCGCAGAACCCTTTTGGAACCCTTTTTTCTATGAGTGTACAGCGCACACCAAGATACAATCACATGTGCAAGCAAAGACACCAACAGCACTTTCAGAATACAGCATCTATTTAATCTATTGAAATGACAATTTTATTCAACAGCAAAAAGCTTGACGGCAGTCAGGAGCTGAAGCCAAGGATGTGTTTCCAATGAAAAGCCAGTCCACCCTCTCACGCAACAAGTCTCTGGGAGAGGCAAATGTGTTACTTCAGTTAGTTATCATTTCCAGGATATCCATAACCCTGTTGTCTCTTCTTGAAAAAGGACAACAGTACAGTATTTGGAAATCCCAAAACAAGATATGGCAAATGATTTAGGCCTACCTTGTTAAGATGGAACCTGTAGGTAATTTCTCAGAGGGTCGACGAAACAAAAAATGACATTTTCAAGATACAAGCCCTTGAAAGAACATCTTCAAGTTCCCTTGTTTGTTCACACAGTCTAGGCTTATATGAACATTTGATTAAGCATGTTAATACACAAAGGACACAACAACATTAGCCCATGGCTATACCAGAGTGCTAAATACCCAGCTACGACATCAATAGCTACAGTCTATGGCTAAATTCAGGTGGACAGACATGTTACCTGTTGGATACGTTGGGGAGGCAAGAGAGAATAAAAGATGAGAAAAGTTATTAACTGCCAAACGGGCCCTGTGCTCTTGTTGCGATGCTCATGAAAACGGAGATAAAAGGGATTCTTGGTTATGATTGGTTTGATAGGGATAGAAAACAGGAGTGAATAGAAAAGGACAATGGAAAGGTGATGGTTTCAACTATTTTGTGGAGCTCATATTTTAGATAATTAAGTAAGAGTTAAAGGGGCTATACATATGAACAATAACACATGCATAAGAAAGCAACATATAAAACAAGCATTAATATGCAATACCATGTCATCAATACTCAACCAAACTGACAGAATTGAGTTGCTTATGAATGTGTTATGAGTCTTATAAATGGCCCTTATTAGGGGTTGAGTGCGACAAGAGGTTTGAATGGAAGAAAGTCGATCTAGGGAGAGTTTGCGTTACTCTTTACCTTTGACATATCCATCCCATTGTTTCCGCTAGGGCAAGTCCATGTAGACATCAGCACAGAGTTCTGGAGTGCAGGTGGCAAGCACTCCAAAGACTTTGTATTCATAAAGTCCAGTTTCCTGTGAACAGCATATGAAAGAAGTTATCTCTTCCAAATATATACCACACCTACAATGTAACTAATCCCGTACCACAGGGCTCTGATTATTGCCAGTTGGAGAAACATGCAAAAAATGTGCTGGATTTGCACAGGATATTATTTCTCCAGAAACTTGAGCTAGGGATAGAGTTAGGCAGGGGGTTTAATAAAAAACAAACATGCATTCTGTGAAAAGGTACTGTCTGAGCATGCGTAAAGTTCTAGACTACAATTTGGCACACCATACCCAACAGACGCAGCACAAAATGCAATATTTGGCATATTTCTGAGGGTGCCATTCATCCCACTATCTCTAGCCTACAACATCATTAACTTTCCCGACGACACTACAGTGGTAGGCCTGATCACCGACAACGATGAGACAGCCTATAGGGAGGAGGTCAGAGACCTGGCAGTGTGGTGCCAGGATAACAACTTCTCCCTAAATGTGATCAAGACAAAGGAGATGATTGTGGACTACAGGAAAAGGAGGGCCGAGCACGCCCCCATTCTCATCAACGGGGCTGTATTAGAGCAGGGCGAGAGCTTCAAGTTCCTTGGTGTCCACATCACCAACGAACTGTCATGGTCCAAACACACCAAGACAGTCGTGAAGAGAGCATGACAATGCGTACTCCCCCTCAGGAGACTGAAAAGATTTGGCATGGGTCCTCAGATCCTCAAAAAGTTCTACAGCTGCACCATTAGAGCATCCTGACTGGTTGCATCACCGCCTGGCAACTGCTCGACCTCCGAGCGCTACAGAGGGTAGTGCGTACGACCCAGTGCATCACTGAGGCCAAGCTTCCTGACATCCAGGTCCTCTATACCAGGCGGTATCAGAAGAAGGCCCTCAAAATTGCCAAAGACTCCAGCCACCCTATTAATAGACTGTCCTCTCTGCTACCGCACGGCAAGCGGTCAAAAAGTCTAGGTCCAAAAGGCTTCTTAACAGCTTCCACCCCTAAGCCATAAGACTCCTGAACAGCTAACCAAATGACTACCCAGACTATTTGCACTAACCCCCTCACCCCCCACATTTTTACACTGCTGCTAGTCTCTGTTTATTATATATGTACAGTCACTTTACCCACATGTACATATTACCTCAATTACCTCGACTAACCTGTGCCCCTGCACATTGAGTTTGTACCGGTAGCCCCTGTATATAGCTTCGTTACTGTGATTGTTGCTCTTTAATTATTTGTTATTTTTCTATTTTCTTAATTAGTATTTTTTATTGTTTACTTCAGTTTATTTAGTAAATACTTTCTTAACACTTATTTTTTTCTTAAAACTGCATTGTTGGTTAAGGGCTTGCAGGTAAGCATTTCACTCTAAGGTCTACACCTGTTGTATTCAGCACGTGACAAATAACATTTGATGATTTGATTTGGATTTTTCTTTTAAACCTAGCATAAAAATGAATCATTGTACCTGTGTGGGCGAATATAGTCAAAGTGTTTGCCTTGGGGTAAGTTGAGCAAATTGAAGTGTTTTCTTTCCAGGCATAATGCAAGGCATTATTGCTGGGATATGAGGTAACAACAGGGCCTGGCCTATGTTTTTTTTTTAAATAGGTACAAAGTTGTTTTTTTTAGGTGTTAAGCCTTATTAAAATATGCTAAAATGACTGAAATACAAAAAAGCGATCGTAATTGTGTTGAATTGCGGAGGTAAGTTGTGGCAAATGGCCACTTTTTTTGGACAAGCTACAGTATGCTTTCAAAACTAATGATTACATGAATTCTGAATGGCTCAATTTACCCCACTCTCCCCTAGCCTACTCAATCATCAATATGACGTTTAAAACACTTTAGTTGATGATAACGAATAGCGACTTCCGCATTTTGCCAGTGGGCCTGTTGCTCGAGTCTAACGTAGGCTACTCACAAAATCTGCTATGCTATTTCATGTAAATTTCCTTTTCGACGTGAAAATAATACAACGTCTGAAACGTGAAAATAGTCTACGTGCGAGCACATCCAACAGATCGATGCCAGTGCGTCATTCAATCACGCCAATCGGCATAATCACAATGAATAAACGATTGCTTCGCCAGCTAACGACGCTAACCGCCGATAAGCTAACACAGCACTTTTCACTTTCTATTCCTGTCTCAAAACAGTAACTAAAATGTACCTTGTCATACAGCCGGTAGATTTTGACACCCATTGTCTCTGTGAAAAACTCCCATCCCCCCTCCAACTGAGGTTTATCTAATTCCTTCCATGCCTCCAGAAATTCCTCATCTGTAAAGTGCAGCGACATGTTTTCAAACCGTGCTCTGACATTTGATCATGTGATCTAGGACTCCGTGTGTGCGCTTCAGACGCCGTGCGTGTGCTGAAGTGCGTCAGTCATTCCAGTGATATACTTAGAATCACTATCTATTTATTTTTGTTATTGAAATTGTATTTTGGATTTAAACTGTGCGTGTGTGTGTGTGGTTAATGACTATCTGCACTGCACTGTAATGTTTTTGGAATGCTCCTTTGTCTATCCCACCTCCAAATTGAAGTGCCATCCAAGGAAAAATATAATTTGAAAGCACTGACCATCTCCAATTACAATAGAGAGGAAACATAATCTGTAATGCTTTGTGTCCTGCTGGTGCCCTGTCTCAGTTGCTTGTTGATGATTATTCTGAGGTTAACCACTCCCATTCCATTCAGAAATCCCAAAACTGTAGGCTATTTCAAATATAGGATAAGCTACATCTGGTGGTTTTAATAAAATATATCAATGCCTTTAGGAACTTCCAGAGGTAGAACCCTGGATCTGTGGTTTAGCATCCTTTGCACTCTTCTTTTGCCAACACACCAGGCGAATTCAGCATTTACATATGCCACTGATTGAAGGTAGGCCCAAATGATAATCACTCTAAAATATGTCACTCCATAAGTGCCTCTGAGGGATAGTTTAGAGATATGTCATATTACTAAAATCAGTTTTCCAGCCGGACAGTATATGGTCCAGCTAAGGGTTGTGGAAGAGCCATGATTTCCCGTTGCCACTGTCTCTTTTTGGGAAGGGATTTACTGCAGGAAGGAAGAGACAAGACAACACCCTGTATCACATTACTATGTGTCAGATCTGTCTTGGGGAGCACTTGTGTTACAGGCAGTAGGCATATCCCATCCACAGGCCCTGGTGGCTGCCATTGGATCACAGGCATAGCATGGGTGTGACAGCATGAATTTCCAGACACATAGGTCCTATGAACCATGCTCCCAGTTTGATAGACCATATGTAATTCATCTTAGAGAGTCCCTTGTTTTAATTAAAAATAACCAAACATGAAGATATGTGCATGGATATTCTTGTAGGCTCAAGTGTGTGTGTTTGTATGTTGTATGTTGTTGTATGTTTGTGTGTGTGTGTGTATGTTTGTTTGTAATGATGTGATAATATTTTATTATGTCAACTGCTATTACTCATCTTCATATTAGCCAACATCTGCTTCAAAGGCCTATTGGGCAGTTCTAGGCTATATAAATGTGTCTGGACATCCCAACAGCTGTGCTTCATGTTGGCCCTGCCTTAGTCAAAAGAGGTTAAAAGGTCCCCCCTCCTCTGAAGCCAATATAATAATAAAAACCTGTGGCCCGCTTTTGGTTCACCCCACCCCCATAGCCACCGATATTCTACAAACGTGCTTGCAATGCAAGAAGATGGCAGTCAAACAGTCGTTTTCTTACACAGGAGGAAACGCACAGGGGACATCCGATGAATGGGAGTCAAATTCCAACACAGCGTTTACGGTGCGAGCTGTAGACTGGCTGAGCGAAGTGGAGAGTGAAACTGTGTTCTGGACCTACACATTGAATCTGGCTTATAATTTAATGTACATAAAGACGGAAGGGAGTCCCACTTGTGTCGGCTTTCGAAAGTATACGGAGTTACTGGAATACAAAAGCGTATTACAGTCCATGTTTTATTCATCGATGGGCAAAACCACATTTTAAACGGTGCGGGCATGGAAAACGCGTGCAAGGTAAGTTTAAACACTTCGTTAGACACTTATCGAACATGCAGATTATTTTCTTCATCGCACAATATTCACTGTGTGTTTATCGGAAGTTGGTCCACGCGTAAAACTCGATCTCTCCAACCCAAACACTTTTCCTCATACATGATATGTTTCCTTTTATGTAATCATTATAACAACTTGAGATAACATGTTTATATATGGTAGGTAGACTATGCATGTGGCACAGCTAAGGCTACAATATTTTCCATCACTAACTTTCTAGACACATTGAAATTCAATTCAAACATAACACCCCTTACAGCAAAACCGCATGATTTTACATGTGTAAAATCACATAATTTCACATTAAATTGTACTTGTGAAATCATGTGAAAATTGGTTTTTGGAACATTTCACATGTGTAGTTTCATGTTATCTATCACATGTTGCTTTACTTGTTGTCACATGTTATCACATTAACTTCACATACGATCACATGTGATCACATGAAAACATGTGTTTTTGGAACACTTCACATGTTCACATGTGAAATTAATGTATTTTTTCTATCAGGGACCTCATCAACAAAGGTTTCTATAATAAAGGACTAGGCCTACTACAATAAATAGGACTATAAGTGAAATATATTCCATATAGCCTATCAATTGCAAAAGGTCTACAATTTTGCACTAGGCCTATTAGAGTAATACATTTCTAAGATGTTATGACATGGACTAATGTTTTATAACAAGCATCTTGAATTAAATTTTTTATTATATTTTCTAAGTTTGCAGACATGGAGAAAGAATGACTGCTTGTGAAATTGCTGATAATTTTGAGGCTGCTCGCATTACACGGAGTAGTTTGTAATGCCATCTCCCACGCTCTCCAGGGAATGTGACAGCTTGTGCAAGGTGGAGTGGTTCTGCGTCATTCAGCCAATTTCTGACTTTGCTGGGCCAGAGGCTAGCATTGTGCAAGGAGGTTGCCTGGAGTTACTAAGTGCCAAACGAAGGCTCATGTCTTAAGCTGTCAACAATTCCGACTGAGGCCATGTGCATTCACATAATAGCTACTTAAAAGATTGTTTAGGCCTATTTTATTATGTCCAGTGAGGCTACAATTGGGCAACATGTTGAGGAACATATTGATTTTGACACTCCCTTCAGTATGACATAACAAATTATATATTTCTTCACATAGATTGGGACACGCTGACAGAACAACCTCAGGATATAAAAAGTGAAGACCTATCTGTGGTTAAAGTGAGGATACATCTGTGGTTGGAAAGAAGCAAAACTTTGATGCTGGATCCTGCGATGCCAGAGGAACCCAGTAAAGACACCATGACAGTGCCAGCAGCCCCAGAAAGAGCTGTCGTGGAGAAGGCCAACATCAATGACCACACTCCGACTGTGACTATAGTAGCTATCCCTTTGGTCACTGAAATCCAACTGAACGCGGCCACAGGTGGTGCAGAACTCTCCTGCTATCGCTGCACAGTGCCGTTTGGTGTGGTCATTCTCATTGCCGGTATCGTGGTCACTTCTGTGGCCTACAGCTTCAACTCACATGGGTCCACCATCTCCTACTTTGGGCTGGTGCTACTATCTGCTGGACTGGTGCTATTGGCGCTAAGTGCGGTATGCTGGAAGACGAGACTTGAGAGAAAGAAGGAGAGGCGGAGGGAAAGCCAAACTGCATTGGTCGCAAACCAGAGGAGCATCTTTGCATGAAGGGAAAGACTGATCATCAGGAGAGAAATAAGTCTGTGATATGTTTGGGTGCGAGAGGAAACAGAGGTGGTTCATTTGAAAGCGGAGTGGAGACAGCTGTATCCAGATGTTTTCATGACTGACCAACGTCTATGTGGTGGGTCGTTGACCTGCAAGGCTTTGACATCAGACTGTCTCTAGGCTAAGCAAGTCAAAACGTCTTAGCTTTCATGAAGTTGTTGGGTTTTTAATCTGTCAAACAGACTGGTCACATCTGGGAAGCTGGGCAGACAGCCAAACTGAATGTATCAAAATTAAGACAAATTACCACTGTACAAAGCAATGGAGAGGATGTTTCCCATTAATCTACTGTTGCATCTGGTGTCTTAGATTTACTGGGGGGGATAGTGGTCTGAAAGGAGGGGGATATGGGAAAATCCAGAACAATGAATCATGCTTTATTTACCATGTTTTAGGCATAACATCTCTCATTAAGTCTGATTGTTCCTTTTCATTTCACACAGAATTATGTTCAAGTACCTGACATGGGAATATGGTACTTACATGTTAATATGTAATGATATATATTGGCATTATGGGGACACAAAAACGTGTTGTTTTTGTTTGATGTTTATTATCGTATTCTCTGAAACAAGTCGAGCTCAGAGATAAAGTCAATTAGATGTCACACAGTAATTATGTATAGTACCTATGATGTACCTATGATGTTATAGGTAATATTGCATTATGAGGGAATATGATTATTGACTAAATGTAATTTACATCGAATTAACCTTTATTAAGTATTCTCTGTAAGCACTTTGTTCCACACCATGACTAACATGGTGTTCTATGTAACTATGACAACAAGATTCTTTGGAATTACTAGCATCTTGCCACAGTCTTGTTGTCACTACAGTACTTGCCATTGTCAGTAAATGTATTTCATATGTTGAGCGATATGAAATGTTCTAGTATTTTATTCCACTTTAATATAATCATTTTTATGTATGACTTCTCTGTTAACAGTACATCAATTGTTAATAGGTTATAGTGAGGTTTAATAAACTCTCATCCATATTTAAACATTTCATTTGTGTCCGTTTTCATGATCCAAAGGTTCACTATGTATGTATTCTGAAGAGAATAGCTGATATATAGGGGAGAAGTCGAAGTGTTCCATGAGACAGTCTGGCTCATATCAGCTATTAGCTTGACATATCAAATGAAATTATCTTTCTGTTTAACACAACCACACATGGTCTATTTCAGCTTTGGGGTTTTTAATGACTGAAATGACATAATAGAATGTCTCTCACTTAATGTATTTGTCAAAGAAGAAAGAGTAGGGCATAACTGCTAAAAGCAGTTAAGTGGTGTGACTTGAACATTCAATAGTGAATTGAAGGAAGTGTGTCTTTCTCTCCTGACGTACACCACTAAGTCCAACTCCTTATCTTGGGGTTCCATTGTGTATTCAACCTTATGCACTTGTTCTGCCCTTTGTTGATTATTTAAACTGCTTTGAGGGCAGGTTTGCCTCGGATTACATTTCATTAATTTGCAGTGATAGAAATGTGTTCGTGATAAGGATAATAAATATTGTTTATGTATTATATAAATAAGTTACAGTATTAATATCTACTTAATATTTTTTCTAATATTACAATGTATTAACTATTTGTTGTTGTTTTGTACCTCTGTCAGGATCAAATTATGTAGCTGCCAAAGGTGACATCACTGTATGCTTTGACAGCTGAGAAATCACTTCTACCGTTTCTTCCACTATATAGTAAAGTCCAAATAATCTGCATAACAGTGCTCAGTTGGCCAACAGAATCAATACTTCATTATACCTTCCAATACATAAATTCCCAAAGGTAAAAGGAAGTTGAACTCTTCTGTTTGACTTGGTTTAAAATAGCACAGACGCGGAGGTATATTTATAGGCAGCATTTGCGTTGCTATGCGTCCCTGTGACACCAGACACTACAACTAAATGGTTTGCTTGCGTCAGAGGAGCACCTACAACACACTTTGTCACTTTTGAGGGCGAACTTTACCCCACGCATAGGGAAGCTCCTTATAGGGAGAGAATGGAGTCATTCAGACACCTGACTCTGAGACCAAATGTTAATCACTTAGTAAGATGTGTCACTTTTCCGCATGACAGGTTACCAGCAGCTAGGGCTAAGAGGCAGTGAAGTTGGAAAAAATGGGTGACCTGATATGGGATTTGGTTGTGCTCTCCACAACCGTACCCTCTTTCTGAATTTGGTGTACGTCACTTTTTTTGTTCCAGGGACTGCCAAGCAGATAATTATGTTTATGAATAAGACAAAAGTGAGATTGGATCAAATTATTTTAATTGAATTGAAGAAGCCCATAATGGCTAGCTGTTACAAGCCAGAATGGGATGAGCACAATTAAAAGTAATGAGGTCAACATTACAGGGATCCTTTTCAGTCAGTTACTTTCAATCAAATACTTGATAAAAAAAACACCAGAGAAGCATGACTTAACCATAAACAGCTTGAAATCATCAAAATATGTGGTACCAGAGGAGCAAAGGGCTTATTTATTACAGCTTCTATTTCAAATGACGTCCAGTCAATGACCTTGGTTGACCTGGAATATGAGGTCAATGTTTGAGAAATATTTTTTTCATCGTTGCTTGTGAGCTCACCCTGTTATCATTAGGCTGTTAGGGCTGTTGGTGTAAAGGAAGACAAATTCTCACATTAGGTGTCTGCACACAAATAAGACTGGTCATGTTCTTGTACAGTCCAGCCCAAATGGAAAAACAGCTAACCATATCCTAATAATTGTGGATTGTTTACTTGAAAAAGGTGTTACAAATATTCACTTCAAGAGATACGTTGCTGTTATGAATATTAGAACTGGGTTTCTGATCAATGTGAAACTGTCATTTGAAGTATTCTATGGTCAGAGCTTCTCGTAAGTCCAAACCCTTGTAAATTCATTTTGAGGTGACTTTTAAGTTGCTCTACAAGGGCTGTTGGGTTAAAGACATGGAGAGTGACTGTTTAGTTGCTCTACAAGGGCTGGTGGGTTAAAGAGCTGGGGAGTGACTGTTTAGTTGCTCTACAAGGGCTGGTGGGTTAAAGCGATGGAGAGTGACTGTTTAGTTGCTCTACATGGGCAGATTGAGAGTGACTGTTTAGTTGCTCTACAAGGGTTTGTTGGTTAAAGAGCTGGGGAGTGACTGTTTAGTTGCTCTACAAGGGCCGGAGGGTTAAAGAGCTGGAGAGTGCGTCAGCCACCTTTCCCCTGGAGGATTGGCCCATGTCACTACTTCCTCTGTAAACTCACCCCACCTGACACTCAGCGACCATGGGTACAGGCCAGCTGATGCAGGAAACAATAGGCAGCTAGCCTGCTTATCAGACACAACCCTCCCATTTCTTGAACGTGAGCAGCTCTTTGATGGTTATGTCAGTGGATACAACAAAAGTGGAACCTTGGCAATCAGGAGAGGGTTTTGATTAGATTGTTGCAGCAGTCGCTTGTAAGAATGCTTGCCTTCTCAAATTTTCACTGTCAGAAATATTTGTTCACTTGGAGTTCCAAACTTTTAAGTTTGTGCCTCTGCTGAATTTCAACATTGGCCCATGTTCTTGATAACTGAAAGAGCAACCACTGAAACACTGCTAAATTCCATGTATTGGTTCAGCACTTCAAAAATTCAAATCTATATTTCAAGCGCCTCGTCAAGCAATGTTTTCTTCCTGCTCCTTCTGAAAGGTACTAAGTGCACACCCTCCAAGATAAATACATCGCTTATCAAAAAGTATTTCAAGGCGATCGTTAACCACAGTTATGGTGGTAGTTCTCTTAAACAAATTATTATTGTGATAGCTGGGAGAGGATATACATATTAATAACTTTTATTGGAAGAAATCCAGACTACATCCATTATCCAAGAAGTACATTTTACCTTAAAAGGAACAGAAAAGTCACTATGGCATTCACAACAGTTATCTTCACTGGCACTGCCCAAGACTGTCTTTTCTTTCATGCTGTGCCAACAGCTCTCAAAGAGGTGTCTGAAGTGCTGCCTGCCCGCTGCCTCTGGGGTCCTAACCCATGGCATGTCCTCATTCCCATGCACACTGGAGGTAAAGCCCTTCCTGACAAACTCAACAACTCAGAGGGATAGAGGATGCACTGGATCGCCATTAAATCTCAGTTCAACCCACAATTTCCCACTGTTGTTTTAAAAGAAAAACTTAAACACTGCTTTTTAAAGCCTTTTTTAAAACTGTAAAGTTCTTCACCCTCTTGTATCTGGCAGTTTAACTTGAGTTTTGAATCTTGATTCAATTTGACATGAACAACTCTCAGCAGAGTAAAATAAGTCTGAACAACAAACAATGCAAGATCAATAGACACTGTGACGTTATTGAGTTTGGACATTGTGTAGAACCTTGGAAGGGTAGTGGGTCAGGGCCTCTAGAAACTTTAATTTTGTTTTGTATTATTTCCCTAAATTCTTATTCAGACTACAGGGCTCTCTTCAGCCATAACAAAAGGCCATCTTGACTGATACAATCTTGACGATTGAAGCAGCTGCAGCTCCCCCAATGCCTAACAACGACCAACTGTTGAACTAGCACATTCATATTCTAATCGATTGTACTGTGTAGTATTTTACCTCTTGTCTCCTTGTAGCCAGCCACCCTTCTGTCTCTCTCCCCACAGACTTCCTAATTAAACCAAGGAGTGTACTGCTAACAGTGTTTTCCCTTTGTTTCTCTTTCCTCATCAAGACCTCTCTCAAACATAGTGAGCCTCAACCAGCTGCCTGCTGGAAAAGAGTGAAAATGATTCCCATCATGCAACAAAGACGTAAGGACGTCAAAACGGCACAAAGGGAAACCACAAAAGTGACATCCTATTGTGACTGTATTGTTGACTCCGTCGAGCATGAAGATACATTTAATCCATTTGTCTGAAAAGAGGAATGAGAACACACATGGTCAGAGTTTGGTTTCACTGTGATACATAATACAGGATAGTTGGCCGAATTTCTGTTGGACCATGGTGTATGTTGTATCTTGTGATGTACAATGCATTGCAAAAAGCTTAGAGAGATAAATAGTATGAACAGACAGTGGATATGTTATTCATGGTAAATATGTTGGCTCAATGTTGATCTTGAAAGAAGTTCTCACCCTGAAACAATCTAATCCTTGTACCCTTGTTGGAACAACAGAGGAACAATCACTCCTGTCATGGTGTAAAAGACCAACAAGGCTGTTTCATGTCAAACTCTGACACCAACAGGAAAAAAGCGACTTCCACAGTGTTTACCAACTCTGCCTCAGGAAATCTGTTTGTAATTTGCAAGTTCTCCTTTGAAACCAGGGATTGGGAAACAGCTGTAATTGAATAGTTATCTATTAATCCGTGTTTATTCTTTGCACTTCCACCTTAATTAAAGTGTGTGTGTGTGTGTGTGTGTGTGTGTGTGTGTGTGTGTGTGCCCGCGCATGTGCGTGTGTGCATGCATGTATGCAAATGCTCATGCCAGAAGTATTTGAGAAAAATACACAATGCAGATGAAAACTGCACCCCCTCATTGATCAAATAATAGACAATATGCCAAAGTACATATGCTGCAAAAGGATATATATTTTTAAATCACAAAACAGTGGATAAAAACTCCTGTGTCTAGAATATCAGTTTACTGTAAAGAAACATTGTGGACAGTGAGTTAATGCTGGAAGACCTCAAGTGTAATTGGTTAAACTGCAATAATACATGCAAGGTGTTCACTCTTTCCAGTACCATATTCTTGCATGTGTGCCAAGAAACATCTTGGCAAGCATGGCCAGTCTTTTCCCCTAAGTAAATTAACTAAATCATTGGAATGGTTTAGGGAGGAAATGACAAGGTGTGTCTGACACAGCTGCAGAGGTCATTTAACAAACACAATGATGTCATGGGAAGTAGCTTCTTCACAGCACTTGGTTTCCTTTCATCTGAACAGCTGAGCTACTTTGTAAAGGGTTGGATTTTCCTCTATAGGCGTTCAAAAACTCCATTTCATAGATCTTTTTGAATGGTAAGTAGAAACTTCTACTTCTGCTGTTGGTTAGGTTACCACCTTGATATTCCTCAACAGATAAACTAATACAGTTATGCTATAAATGTATTGATCTTTTGGGGGAAATGAAAGAATATTGAGGGAATAACCTAAACGCTTCATCCTTGAATGCATTAATGGAGACCAAGACAGAAATGTATATTTATTTACCTTCTTCTGCCCTTATGTGACATGAAGTGAAAGCCCAGAGGCTCTCCTACTTGCCACACTCTGTCAGGTAACTTTCACACCCAGAATCTATGGCCCCATAAACCAGCCTGGGAGCCTAGGACTTGGTCAGACCTGGTCACACAGAGCACAACAAGGGAATGTGGCCCAGCTGAGAGTAGTGGGACCCCAGCTCCAAGCACCACCTAATCTTGAACAAGTGTGAATAGGTTACTGTGGGAAACAGTGGGGGAGCGTTTAATGTGGTCTCGGGGTGTAATTCGGCATGCTTTTAATCAGCTCTGGACGTTCTTCTGAGCGCTCCCTAGGGAAGAGAACAGCAGCATTTCTGATAACGTATGCAGGACAATGGAGAGGGGACACAGTCAGGGCATCTGTTTTGTAGTGCCCCAATGACTTATTACTGTGGCCAATGGGACGCACGTGTAAATATGAGGTCCTCTGGAGCTGCAAGGCGAAAGTGTCTCTTTGATATTGAGTGAGATTTAAAGCAAATAAAACAAGTCAACAACGCATTAGACGGAGAAAGAAAACCCTTGTCGACAGCCCTCTGTCCTCCTGAGTATGTTGAACATTGCTATAGGTTGAAATGTGTTCTGAGACATATGGCCAGAGAAGAGTGTTACAAAGGATTACACAGGCTTCATATAGAGTAAAACAGTTAATTGAAATCCTATTACTGCATATTACATACATGTCTAAGTAGGCTACAGATGTAGGATCTTAATTTGAGCCAGTTTAGTACAGCAGGAAAATAATTCTGAAGGAACAGGAAATGTGAATTATGATGTGAATTATAATTAATGTAAATGTTTTGTAAGGGTTGATACATTTTTTGTTAGGGCAAATCAAATCACATTTGATTTGTCACATACACATGGTTAGCAGATGTTAATGCGAGTGTAGCGAAATGCTTGTGCTTCTAGTTCCGACAATGCAGTAATAACCAACGAGTAATCTAACCTAACAATTCACAACAACTACCTTATACACACAAGTGTAAAGGGATGAAGAATATGTACATAAAAATATATGAATGAGTGATTGTACAGAACGGCATAGGCAAGATGGAGTAGATCGAGTACAGTATATACATATGAGATGATGTAGGGTATGTAAACATATAGAAGTGGCATTGTTTAAAGTGGCTAGTGATACATGTATTACATAAAGATGCATATAAAGTCTGATATTTTCAAGTGGAAATGACAAACTTTAGAATCCTTTTAAAACCTTGAATACACTACAAGTTTGCATTTCCTCCTGTGCAAGAAAATTCTTAGCAACAAAAGAGTGATCAAATTAAAATCCTACATCTGTAATTTAGTGCTGTCTAAAAAACATTTAAATGATTCATGTGGTGTTTCGGTAAGGGTCTTTACATGTGTCACATGCGGTTTAACACCACTGTAAAAGCGCTCCTCTCCCAGGCTGGGCTTTAAATTTAAGTCACATGGTACACAGACTGGTCGTGCTTTGTGAGGTCCTTGACTAAAGGAAGCCATGAGCTTTGGGAGGAGCAGGTTCCCACACCCAGAAGAAGAGACGGAGGACAGGCTAACACAAACAGTCCGCCTTTCAGGAAGGAAAAGGCTCCCTTTAGGCCTTTATCAGATCTGCGAGCGCCTCAGTCCGCCAGTCGCCTGCCAGCTGCTGTCCCCCCGAGAGGTACGGCTTCACCCTGGTCCAATTTAATGGTCCCTTTACTCTGAAATAATCAGTCATCATAATGCACTACTAATATATCAGGCTAGATGCTAGGTCACTCCCTTATTTGGGTCTGAGGACACAGTGCATACAGAGGTAAAGTGTGGAAGTTTTGGGACCAATTTCAAGAATGCAGACTAATGGCAACACTATCAGATAGGGCTAGACCGGCAGTGCAATATGTGATGACCTGTGCATGGTAGGCCTACACCCCCTCACACATGTTGAGGAAGGTCTGGCCAACATGATACAGCAATGTGGTAACAATTACTATAGAATGAACAAAATAACAGATCTGTGGGTAGAGTGTGTGTAAGCTTGGTTTACCACACCACACATTGATTCCTTCCCGTTCAGGTCTAATTTCCTGATCAAACAAGTTATTCTATTCATAAAAACAATTCTGAAGGAAATAAACACAACACGAAACAAATCCTCAACCCCCTGGTTCCTCAGTCTAGATCCCCTCTACTCTCTGTACCCATGGACCAGTATGTCTCTCCTGTGGTATTCGTACACATTGCGGCCGAACAGGAGCTGCCCTCAGCTGTCTTTTGATTGCATAACACTGCCTCTTTGCTTACCTCATGGAACATCTCTGGAGTAACTCATGGAGACTGAAGACACAAAGAACAGGGACACGTTCACAACATCTGCTGGCTTCAGCACCTCATGACTGTGTATGCCGCTTGGGCAACTCCGAGTGAGTAATAGTTCCCTTATGTCCAGTAAAGGGGGCTGTGTCTACGTTGATCTTTTTTCTAAACTTACTAAACCCTTATGTAAAGGAATCGGATGTGGAATGGTATATTTAATGGGGGAAGGAAACTTTGATACTTTGAAACTTCAGTTTAGTTAAACCTTTCAGCAACAAATGTTTTCTTGGTTGACTCCTCCATTCTTTAGATAGAAACAGATCTCAGCAACAGTCATGTAGGATAGGGACTGGGAGTAGATGATATCCCACTAACGTCATAGGGAAACCTTTGCCACATCGAGGAGGTCTCGATTTTATGGGTTGTTGCGAGAAATTGATACACTAACGCATTACAAAATTAGCACTCTGGTTTAAAAATATATATTTAAAAAAAGCCTGGGCCTGAAACCTCTGCAATCTTTTTTACTGGCATGGCTAAACTCTCCAAACTTGTATAAAATATATCTTACATTCGTTAATAGTAGAAACAACACAGTGTCCGCCGACTGAATGTCATTATTACCAGATCTGTAAAACAGACCATTTTAAACTAAAATGTAAACATGCTGCCTTTTGATTGATGTCAGTTAAGTTGTAACAACTTTCTACATTTGGCGCACCCTCATGGTTGCCCACAGAGACACCATGGCAACAAAGACAAGAGTGCTTGAATACATACATGTCAAGACAAAGGTCCATGCTGTTCAGTATTTGAACGTGAAGCTAGTATAGGCGAGAAAGGCTCTTGGGGCCCTGTAGTGCCGATTTATCACATTGTGTTGGATTGCAGAGAGGGAGGGACCTTTTGAATGTGTATGCCTTGTAACTCATTTGTTGTGGACTTGGGGGGGTGAGGGTGGGGGGTCAGGATATGTCTGATGGAGGGAGGGACACCACCGAGTATTAGTGGCATGCTGGGAAAATAAACAAGCACTGAGCAGAGTTTTGTCTCTTTCCCTTGTAGGTAAAGTCTTTGTGCTCTAGCAGAAAGTGAGGCTTTTGTTAACAGAAAAGTCAAAGAAAAGACTAACTCCCCTTGCGTCCTCAGACATCCACAAACAGAAAGGCTCCATCCAGACAGAGACGACAGATGGGAAGGCCCAAGGCCCTCCGGCAGGTTTCTCTACATATCCTTTCTCCCCAGCTCTCTCAGGGCGTCTGTCTGCTTCCAGTCCCGTGGAGACGGCCGGACACCCTGGCACCAGGTCTGAAGCTGGGAAAGATCGCCGGCCCAGATGTAAACAGGAGAGAGACCCCACCCATGGGCATGGGACAGACAGACAAACCTGACATATCCTCTCCTGGAATCACTTCCAAAGAACTCAACAAAAACATCCCTCAGCTTTTCCTTCAACCCAATGTCAACGGGCTATTTTTTGTTTAGTAATCTTGAAAATTAAGCTATATGGATTGCAATGCTGCAAATGACCTTACCAATATTAATCCATACCCACAATGTCATCTCATTGCCAAAATGTACCATTTCCCAGAAGGAAATTCTGGCCTCCAAAAATAAGGTTGTTGTTTGCTAAAGAAATGCAGGTTGAAAATGTTCTGCATATCAATCCACAAACAGACAGGCTGACTGTATTAATGCTGAGGCCGCCACACAAGGGCGTAGCCTTTTCCAGATGCTCATTTTGGGAATTTGACCAAATTAACAAGTGATGACGAACTGACTGACGTGCAGAGGACTGTCAGAGGACATGGTTGCTCAATGAGGACTTTTTACTCAAAGACAGAGAAGGCATTAGTCTTCTTCATAAGCTTTCATGAAATATTGTGCTGATTGTCCTTCAGAAGCCAAAATAACCCTCTTGTTTTAAATCAATGTCCAAATGGACAGTTAGATCACGACATTTTGGTGTGGCTATGAAAAATCTTTGTAACCTTTGACATTGGTCACAAGAACATTAAAAATGTATTAAAGGCATGAAAATCCAGTTCTGCTATGAAGTAACAGTGAATCCTAACTAAGCCTCTGATGGTATTTGGAAACATGAAACCTCTTTTTAAAAGAAATTCTTACTTTGTTGAATTAAAACTGCTCTGTCCTTTGTTCTAAAAACCCATGTCATCTGTTTGGAGCTTGTCCATTGTAGACAATCATCCTGATAAATGACCAGTTGATCCAGAGGAACATGAACTCTAAAAACAGAGCTGTTAGAAGTTCATCAATTCACATAGGATCTATCTGGTTTTATCTTTGTTCAAGAATACAGTCTAAAACTCATGTATGCACTCATAAAAATGCACCAATCAAATCTCATCTGTTTGTATTGAAGTGCCTAATAAACAAATATTGATTACCAACGACATCAAGTAGAACATTACTGTTTGCCTGTCCCCATACATGACAGACACAGGAGTATGTGTGTGTGTGTGTGTGCGATGGCAATCTGGGTCAAAGTTCAGATTATCATCCTATAGATGGTGCTGTTCCTACTGCGCAGCTCATGTTGACGATGATGACTGCCCTCTGCTGCTCATCTAACCCTCTCGCTTGAAAGCAAAAGGATGAAAACCATACCACAGGAACAACATTAGCTTCACTCAGTAAAAAGATATCAGTAAATATATATGGTAAAGAAATGTCCTTGTGGTGGAAGTTTTCTCTTCCACAGAGCATGTGTATTTGAAAATGAAAAATGGCACTGCCTTAATTGACATGCGTCAGCACAGATTATTGACCTCATAGGAACGCTTTCAATTCCGTTAATCCACTCTCTGATATCTCTGCAGCGGCAGCCTACAACGACTGTGTCAATCCTCTGCTACACACAGTGAACAGAAGAGTACTGATCACACATATTTACCACAATAAATATGCCTGCATTGATATTTAACATTGAAAATATGAAAGTCAAAGACCCCTCTTTCACATCTGAGTAGCTTTTTAAGTCGCTATCTCGGGTCTCTATTTAGCCAGATGGCTCCCTCTCTCAATCCCCACTCACAATCAAGATTAAGATTACACTACTACTACACACACACACACACACACACACACACACACACACACACACACACACACACACAGAGACAGACACACAGAACACAATACTCATAAATGCGTCATACACATGTTCATACTAACGACAGACTGTCCGTCCCCACCCTGCTTTTTCTGTTAATTCTCTAAATCCGTGCTGTTTCCGACATTAATATGCCCTTGATAAACAGATTCTGGTGATATAACACAGGCTTTCAAAAATGGCCTTTTTAAATGGGCAGAATCCTATACGAGATTCAGTTGTTGAAATTACAACTGAGGCTTAAGTTATTAAACAGAGCAGCTTTAATCATTGATCACAGAAATTCAAGGTTGGAGGAATGGCATGGATTAAAGTATTTTTACCACAAAGCCACATATCCACTGTGATCTGAGAGAGAGAGAGAGAGAGAGAGAGAGAGAGAGAGAGAGAGAGAGAGAGAGAGAGAGAGAGAGAGAGAGAGAGAGAGAGAGAGAGAGGAGATTGACGATGATAGATTGACGAGGATAGAAAGAAAGCCCTGCTGTCACTTGCTAGTTTAGTGATTCCAGCTCCACTGAAGGCGACCGTCTTCCATTCTCCGTCCCATCCACCAGCTGTTTCTTCTGGGCCTGTGGGCCGCACAGTATGAGGCAGCCACCATGGGCTTTAAGGAAAACTTCTCGGAGATTGATCCTGTCACTTTGAACCTCTGCATCCTTATCGCCAGCTATGTTATCTTGCTTCTGGTGTTCCTGATATCTTGTATAATGTATGACTGCCGGGGCAAGGATCCGACCAAGGAGTACGCGCCGGACCCTGTGCCTACCCAATCCCCAATCAGACTGGTGGTAATGCAGCAGACCACCCCTTCTCCGCAACATCAACGCTGGGACCAGACCAATATGGTCACCTCATATGAGCCTCAGCCCAGTCCAGACTTCAGGGAGAAGAAGAGCACCATGGTCTAGATTCTAGAAGGACTACTGTGGTGCTGAAGAACTCAGTCCACCACCTGTTGGAATTATCGCAGCGGGATAAACTTTTGTACATATATGTTTTTTAAAATCTGTTTCTACATTTATTTTTTAGACTGTATTTTTCCCTGGTGGCCAGGACAATGCTAGGATTGGACCTGCAGAAGACCAGTCTGAGACGGTAAGAGAGAGGCATGTGTGTGCAGTGTTGATGCACATGAAATCCGTCTTTTAGAAAGCTCTGGTGGATCACAGAAGCCTACAGCCTGTTCTAAAAGAAGAAATGTCACATCTGATAATCAACATGGAATTCAGGAGCTGTACTATTAACAGTGGTTTGTGTTACACGACATGAGAGGGAACTGCAACTGACTGAAAAATGGTTGCAGTTTTCAAACCATATCTTTGCACGTAGCTCAAATATTTATTACATCACAAAATGCCTCAGTGTTTAAATTTGATACAAAGTATTACCAGTTATCATTTTTCATTTTTCAAGAGAGACAGGTCTGCCCCTTTCAGTGAGCGTTCATTGTCATCTTGCTTCACTACTTTGTCAAAATGTTACTTGATAGACATTTGTATGATGCTCTGCTAGTGTAATGTTTTCATCGATGACAGACTTGTTGCCCTATCTCAATCAGGACTCAGGAGGAGTATATTACAAAGTGTGCCCTGGCATTTTCAGATTAGGAAACTGCCCAACATTTCCTCGTATTGTTTATAGGCAAACTAAGGTAGCCATTAGCCAATTACATAACTTGACAGTGTTGAGTCTTTATGAAGTAACCAACCACAGTTCAGCCAAGTGCTGTCCAACCATGGTCATGACTTGTGAGGCCCAGATTATTCTGCTATTTTGAGACTTACTTCTTTAATCGCTCTCCCACCCGCCATGAGAAACAGGTTATTTATGGAGCCCATTTCAGATATGTACCTGCTAACCCTTTGATGTCAAGACATGTGACTTGATTCAGCCAACACAAGTTGATATATGTAAATAAATACATTAACAAATGCTATGTAACGGTTTATATACAGTTAACTCATTAATTATAAGCTGTATTGAAGATACAAATGGTCAGAGTAACACATCAATCAATCAATATTGCATACTGTGTACTTTTTCTGAAGTGCTTATTGTTTTGTATAATTTCCCTGTATGAGTAGTAGCTTCCTGTACAAATGTTCCCTTATGAATAATGAAACTACAGACGCTTGATACAGACTACTCCTATCATCAAGCAAAAATAAACATACTTTCTAAATAGTGTTTTACTTTGATAATTGCTGAATCCTATCAGTGCATGTAAATATTACATGGACTGTTCCAATAAAGAGCTGCAGTATCTAATACTGATAAAGGTGTCTGCAGCACACGCATGGCTATTTCCTGACTGTAGGGTCCAGACTGCCCAGGGCACTTCACTCTCTGGTGATACAGAGAGCATGCCATGCAGTGCCCGGATAAACCTGTATCTCTCGTGACACAGATACGATGGGAACATTGTATTCCCAAGCCCCACACCAGTCATAATGTAGTGCAGCTCTGCAGTGTACACGTGAAACGAGCAAAGTCCCATAGATATTTATTGATGTGACGCAGTGCTGTTACTGTAGGTCCTGAGTCCTGACTTTGCCTAATGTACAGTATATGACTCACTAAATAGCCAAACCTATGCACACATTCCTTGACTTGATGTTGTCTGATTCCAATGTGTTTCCTCTTTTATTCTGACTGGCAGTGTTTCCATTTGGCATCTGTGTTATAGGTATATGAGACACTAGAGAGGGTCTGTCTTTTGTTCTGTTGTCCTAATGCTGAAAGGGGAGAATGCATCCACAATGCAGGCCTCATGAGGACTCGCAGGTATGGATTGTCGTGGCCATACATTCTCCTCCCGAAATTCACTAGGCCATCACAGACTCCATTGAACGACTACAGTATATTGAGAGACAGAGGTTGTGGCTAACACTTATCCAATTATTCAGTCAATCTGCTTGAATTAGGATCTCTAAAAGAGAGTGCAAGCTGAGGCTATAAACTGAATTAAGCCCTTGCATGTAATATAATTAAACGCCAGTAATCATACATTCACTCGAAGGTGTGACGGAAACCCGTAGTAGTCACTGCCAAAACTAGCACCTGTACACACCGAAATAGCTTTGCCCATGCCATCATACCTGGAGCATAAACAAATTAAGCTGTTTTCGTCCTTATACTTAGAAACGCTACATGTATGCACCTTGCCCTGAGCTGACACACCTGGCAAAGCAACTCCAATAGCTTGATTACAGTACAACAACATCAACACCTACAGTACCAATAGAAGATTACAGTACATTAACATCAACACCTATAGTACCAATAGAAGATTACAGTACAACAACATCAACACCTACAGTACCAATAGAGGATTACAGTACAACAACATCAACACTTACAGTACCAATAGAAGATTACAGTATAACAACAGCAACACCTACAGTACCAATAGAAGATTACAGTACAACAACATCAACACCTACAGTACCAATAGAAGATTACAGTACAACAACATCAACACCTACAGTACTAATAGAAGATTACAGTACAACAGCATCAACACCTATAGTACCAATAGAAGATTACAGTACAACAACATCAACACTACAGTACCAATAGAAGATTACAGTACAACAGCATCAACACCTATAGTACCAATAGAAGATTACAGTACAACAACATCAACACCTACAGTACCAATAGAAGATTACAGTACAACAGCATCAACACCTAGGGAATCACACCATCTCTTTATCAGTTGTTGACAGAGAGAGACACTTATATTCTTGAAGTAATTTACTTGGGAAAATGTATTTCTCAAAAGCTGGAATCAAGAGATTCCAACTGATGAGAAACTAGCAATCTGAAAGGATCATGTTCAGCTGAGTATTAAGATGTAAAAATAATTACCACTAAGATAGAATACCACGGAATCCCATCTAAGAATATACTGTATGGGAACAAATAATTGTAACGTTTAGAAAAGGCAACATGTTGCAGGACAATGGGGCTCCTGAGGTCTAATGTGAACATAAATCCAAATGTTCCAAATATCTGAAAATGCTTGCAGTATTTTTGTCAACAGTGAAGAGCAATGTTGCACCAGGCTGGCTGTCATGCCTCTATGCAGACACTACACCAGTAATCCTTTGCTACTTTGGGAAATGTGCTTTACAGGTTAAGAACACGCCATACTCAGCTTGTTAGCTACTAGATCAATTCTGATCTCTGTTGAGGCTGGGACACAACACAGGCTCTATCTTACTTTACAGCAGTTTGATTTATTGATTGAAATGGGCATTGACAGCATGGCTATAACATACACTAATATATCCACCATGCCATGAATTGCAAAAAGCAGCCATTTTATTTCCATCTCTTTACTGAAACCTCGAAGGGCATAGCTATGTATTTAGATGTTTAGCCTTTTCACATTGACAACATTGATTCATCAAGCATCTGAATATCACACCTTTACATTTCTTGTCATCTTTGTCAGACAGAATTAGTGTTGTTGTTATTCTAAGTGTGATGATGGGAATATTCCGTGGCTTTTCCTAGAGGTGTTTCCGGCCTATTGTAATCCACAGTATTGGGATTCCCATGTCTTCCCTTTTTAGAGGTACTGCATTCCAGCATGAAACAGTAAACCAATTACAGAGCTGTTTAACCCTGGCATCACGTGTCTTCACAAAGCCTCTGTTATCCTGTGGGTAGTCCCACCAGTGTCTGTCTTACAGTAGCCACTAAAGATGTCATATTAACAGCATGGCCTGCTGTGTGCATGTACAGTACAGTACATTGCTGTTGGGCAGTATGGAGCATTGTTTAGTACTGTTGATCTACATGGTGTGGGGAGCTTTTACATCCTGGCAGAGAGCTTTGTTGGGCGAGCTTTGAGTGTTTAAAAGCAATCAATGAAAATAGGTCACACACAGCCTTTACAGTATGTGTAGCCATAGTGTGACACAGAGGGTGATTCTTGTCAGATGCTTAACATAATACCTGACCTGAGGGACCTTTAACCACACTTCCTCTGTAACATGAGCTCTTCCACTTGCACTGCCGTTGTGGCTAGTGGAGTAAGTGAAATGGGTCTTCAGGTTGTTGACTGTGAGCAGAGTGGAGTAACGGATGAACTCTGCATGTGCCTCTAACATGTAACAGTGTCAGAAATAGAACGAGCTAAACACTGTTTTATAGCATATTTAGAAACACAGGGACACTATGCTGAGCTGCTAAACCCTGTGTTTGTATGACAGAATGCCAACCTCCATGTCTCAGTCCTGTATCGCATTAGGGGTGTTAGCATGGCACCATGGGGGAACTGCAGCCTTGCAGCAAGAACAAGGAAATGCTAAACCCTAACATATGGCTGCTCGCATCCTCCCGTTGTCTCTGCTAATGTCATTCTTAAAAACCCTGCCTGCCTGCCACCACCTCAGCTGTACTTCCACAGCTCGTAAACCATGAGCTCCTCCTGGGCTGGATAAACCACATTTGAACTGTCCGATGCATGGTGTACCCTAGGGATAGGATCTTGTGCAAAAAGTGGATTTGACTTTCATGAACTACAATACACATTAGGCTAGGGCTACTTTTGTAATCCTTTGGCATCACAACATATAAAACCAGAGAGATGAATTCATATTTAGAGGCTTACCCGTCTGTCCAAATATAACATGTGAAATCTTTCTCTAAGGGGTTGGCTATACATCTTATTCTGAGTTTACCAATGCAAATATTTAAAATGGATACATTTGGGAATGTTATCTTCTCATGCATAAATGTGCTGGTTATTAATGGTTCTGAAACGTATTGTGCAATGCCACTGCGTTGAAGTTGAGTCAGTATGGGCTTATGTTTCACTCTGGTTGTAATAGCCCAAAGAGAAAAAAAACTGCAGGCATTTGTCAGTTTGAAACTCATTAAGCCTGCATATCGCACTTAAAGTCTTATGTAAACAGCTATGTGTTGTGTTATCTAATGCTGTTCCTGAATGATCCAGTTACATTACTGTCACTGTTATGTAACTCTATGGGTTAGAGAGTGCTCATCAGATACATTGATGAGTTACAATGCTGTCACTGTTATGTAACTTTATGGTTAGAGAGTGCTCATCAGATACCTTGCTGATGTGCAATTCAACATAGGCTAGCAGTACATTGTTTTGTGTCCTGTCCACATACAGCACAACACAATTACCCATAGGGACATATTTGCATCTGATAACATTGGGAATTAATCACTTTGCATGCAAGTATGCATCTGTTGAAACAGGCCTATGATGTAATATCAGTTTATTTGCTCAAGTTTATTGACACTGAGATAAAAAGTCAATACTAAAAGGCTGAATTTGGAAAAATAAATGATTCATTCATGACACAGGACATGATATTGGACTCTGAACAGAATACAAAAATAATTTTTGATGCATATTCAGATTTTCGTCACTAGTTGCCACACCCACAAGGTCATAAACCCCGGCAATTTATACAACTTCTCTTCTTGAAATTAAAATCTGATTTAAAAACTAACTCTAACATTAACATTAACCTTAACCACACTGCTAACCTTATGCCTAAACCCGAACCTTAATTTAAGACCAAAAAGCTACTTTTGGTTCTCGTTAATTTTTTCGATAAAGCGTTTTAACTTTAGGGTTGTAGTAACTAGTGGAAACCCATATTCAGGGTTGCTGGTTGAAAAACAAAAGTAACTACTACTGTTACATCTGTCTATCATGGTGTGACAGATTTTGAGACCTCCAGCCACCCATACTGTCATCAGATCTTTGATTGGTCTGATAGGATGATGTCCCACACTTTTAGTGCTATTATTGGTTCAAGCATCCGTCATTCAAAATCTCTTCGCATGAACTAAATACATTTTAATCGTGAAAAAGGGAACAACGCCGGTGTCTACAAGGGGATACAAGTGTTAGGAGGATATGTCTTTGCTAAATGATTGTATTAATGTAATCGATTGAAGCTAGTTTATATTTGCAGCACAATGGTATTAAGGAAAATACTAAAATAGTGTCTTGATGTATTGATTTGGACTGGGGGTATCTTATTATGTGTACAGATGACTGATTAGTTGATGACGTTAGCTGGGCCTTCGCTTTCTCTTGTTTTGGCTAGCTTTCTAATTTCCCATTTGGCTAGCTTGCTGATTTCCTATTTTTGACTGTAGCTCGCTAGCTAAATCTTGCTTCGTGATTTCCTCCCTTCGTTTTGCGTGAAGGCATTGACATGAAGAGAGTGAACAGCCTTCAAAGGTGGGTTAGCTAAAAATGTGGCAGTCATCCAATGTTTGCATTATGATGAATTTAGCTATAGATAGATAGCTGGCGTTCATTTGTTCAGGCAAGCTGTCTTGTTAACGTAAGTGAACCTAGCTATTGGCATTTACTGAGCCTTATTCTTAGATGGATTGTTTGTTTGTAGCCATGAATGAAGCAGAAACATGGTTATTGTAGCATGCAGTACTATAGCCTACTAGCTACAATGTTTCCCACCAGGAAATGCGATATAGCACAGGGAGATGGAATCCGGTAAAACAAGTCGCCATAATTGTCCAATCATGGCTTTGTAAATAATGGGTATATGTCCTTGATGAAGGGTAATTCCATGTTATCAGAGTGACGCTGAGACTCACTTTAAAATGTGTGGCAAATAAAAACGATTGATCGCAAAGTTTAAAAAAACATACACCTATATGCAAAAGTATAGTTTTAACAATTGCCACTGAACATTTTACAAAAATACTTATTTCAGGAACAGTGCAGATGCAAAGTTTGGAAACAGTATAACAGTAAAATCTCCCTCACTTTTTTTATGTGACCACGTTTTTCAAAAACTCTATTAAATAAGTATTTCGAATTAAGATTCAAAGATGATTGCATTAAGAATTAGGTTTCAGCTATGATATGACACCTTGAGTATGAACAAATCTGTTTTGGTTATTGAACTACACTAAGTGAAGTGGATCAATACCTGGTAACAGAATGACTGTAACAGATTGACATCATGGGTCTGTACTATACAGAAATGTATAATTATGAATATCATTCTCTTCATTGTGATGTGTCCTATACAAAGGTAGAAAAATTTAATATTCTCCTTTGCATGTTTGAGTATTATTCTACACACTGGCTATTATTCAAAATGTTATTTTTAAAATGTATTTAACCCTAATGAGCTCTGCCTCCATACTTGACCAAATGTGGTTGGTCCAGATCGGACCAAATCTCTACCAATCATAGATGTCGATGTTTCACAGGTTTGGACATCACAGTACAGTAAATAAAAGTATAGTACAGTATAGTGCAGCAGAGTAGAGTATATAGTTCAATACAGCACAGTATAGTTCAGTCCAGAAGAGTATATTACATTATATGGTACTCTACTCATGTGCTCTACTGTACTGAACTCTACTTTCATCTCGGTGACCAGAAATCAAAGCCTTTGCATATTCCACATTTTTAGGATTTAAAATGTTGAAAAATGTATCTATGTCTTAATTTTAAAAAAAAATACAGACTCTTAGCTTTCATTTGGAACAAAATGTTATATGCTCTTATAAACTTCAGGTTGGTGCTGATGGGTCCTTTTACATGGAAATGACCTGAAACTAAACAAGTTTTCTTTTTTTCTTTGGCCAATCACTAAAATGTGAATGTACCAGTAGGCCTTCTTGTGTTAGTTATATGCTATTTTTCTTTGAGATGTACTGTATGTCAGTTTCTTGTCTTCTTGTGTTATTTTCCTGCTTCCTTCAATTGGCATGGCATACTGTTGCATGAACAACCCAGAAACAGTGTGGAAACAGCCCTGAATCAGGATAACCTCTAACACCGGTATTGTAACAGCCCCTAGTCCTCCCCGCTACCTGCCCCACTAACACCTGCTGCATGTTGCTGTATGTTTCAGGTTCATGAACAGGCGGGCCTCTGCTAACTGCCGCTACCAGCCCACCTGTTATGAGCATGCTGCAAACTGCTATACTCACGCGGTGAGTTCACCTTCCCTAAGTGTAGGCCTACTGTACAGTCGTGGCCAAAAGTTTTGAGAATGACACATATTAATTTCCACAAAGTTTGCTGCTTCAGTGTCTTTAGATATTTTTGTCAGATGTTATAATGGAACACTGAAGTATAATTACAAGCATTTCATAAGTGTCAAAGGCTTTTATTGACAATTACATGAAGTTGTGGCGAAGAGTCAATATTTGCAGTGTTGACCCTTCTTTTTCAAGACCTCTGCAATCTGCCCTGGCATGCTGTCAAATAACTTCTGGGCCACATCCTGACTGATGGCAGCCCATTCTTGCATAATCAATGCTTGGAGTTTGTCAGAATTTGTGGGTTTTTGTTTGTCCACCCGCCTCTTGGGGATTGACCACAAGTTCTCAATGGGATTAAGGTCTGGGGAGTTTCCTGGCCATGGACCATGGACCAAACTCTTCCTGGATGGTTGGGAGAAGTTGCTCTCGGAGGATGTGTTGGTACCATTCTTTATTCATGGCTGTGTTCTTAGGCAAAATTGGAGTGAGCCCACTCCCTTGGCTGAGAAGCAGCTCCACACATGAATGGTCTCAGGATGCTTTACTGTTGGCATGACACAGGACTGATGGTAGCGCTTACCTTGTCTTCTCCGGACAAGCTTTTTTCCGGATGCCCCAAACAATCAGAAAGGGGATTCATCAGAGAAAATGACTTTACCCCAGTCCTCAGCAGTCCAATCCCTGTACCTTTTGCAGAATATCAGTCTGTCCCTGATGTTTTTCCTGGAGAGAAGTGGCTTCTTTGCTGCCCTTCTTGACCCCAGGCCATCCTCCAAAAGTCTTCGCCTCACTGTGCGTGCAGATGCACTCACACCTGCCTGCTGCCATTCCTGAGCAAGCTCTGTACTGGTGGTGCCCCGATCCTGCAGCTGAATCAACTTTAGGAGACGGTCCTGGCGCTTGCTGGACTTTCTTGGGCGCCCTGAAGCCTTCACAACAATTGAACCGCTCTCTTTGAAGTTCTTGAAGATCCGATAAATGGTTGATTTAGGTGCAATCTTACTGGCACCAATATCCTTGCCTGTGAAGCCCTTTTTGTGCAAAGCAATGATGACGGCACGTGTTTCCTTGCAGGTAACCATGATTGACAGAGGAAGAACAATGATTCCAAGCACCACCCTCCTTTTGAAGCTTCCAGTCTGTTATTCGAACTCAACCAGCATGACAGAGTGATCTCCAGCCTTGTCCTCGTCAACACTCACACCTGTGTTAACGAGAGAATCACTGACATGATGTCAGCTGATCCTTTTGTGGCAGGGCTGAAATGCAGTGAAAATATTTTGGGGGGATTCAGTTCATTTGCATGGCAAAGAGGGACTTTGCAATTAATTGCAATTCATCTGATCACTCTTCATAACATTCTGGAGTATATGCAAATTGCCATCATACAAACTGAGACAGCAGACTTTGTGAAAATTAATATTTGTGTTACTCTCAACTTTTGGCCACGACTGTACAAAGACGAGTTTTCAAATGTCAGACCTCATTTTCTCTTTTTCCCATGCTTAATTCTATTGACAGAATTCTACCTGGTGTTGATAGGTTATGGAGAAAACACATTTGACCAAAAACACTATCATTGTAGACTACACTGAATGTATGTTACAAGGATAGTTTTCAACAGTTGGTAATGTTAATCTGTCTCCCTTTGGCTGTACCCTGCAGCTACTCATCGTACCAGCCGTTGTGGGCATGGCCCTGCTGCACCGGCTCTCAGACGACCGCTGGGAGAAGATCACAGCCTGGGTGTACGGCATGGGCCTGTGTGCCCTCTTCCTGGTCTCCACTGTGTTCCACATCATCACCTGGAAGAAGAGCCACATGAGGTGAGGAGGCAGAGGAATGTTCTATCACACTAGACCAGGGGTCTTCAACCTTTTCTTGCCAAGTTAGCATTATTTTTTTTTTTACATGTCTTATCATCAGGTGAATGGAAAGGAGAAGTAATCAACATTTTAAAATTAATAGATTTGTTTATTATTATTATAGATTTGTTTATTATGATTATTTTGACCTCCCCACATTATAATTGAAAGATGAAGTGTAAACTCATAGCATATTAGTTAGAAAGGTAACTCTTTTCGCTAAGAGCAGCTGTTTAGCTGGTTAAACAAAGGTTAGCCATGTGTTAAAAATGAATGTCTAAGCCGAGAGCTTACCAGGTTTGATTACAGTAACCGGTCTGACTACCTGAGTTATATTATACAGCACATAATTTTAATTGCATACTAGGTATGAGTGGGCAGACACAATCAAATAAATACTGAATGCTTGGTCTTGATTCTAGGTCTGTGGAGCACTGCTTTCATATGTGTGATAGAGTGGTCATCTATTTCTTCATCGCTGCCTCCTACACACCATGGTAAGTTCTATTTCTAATATTAATTTCCATATGTCACTTATGGGATGCATCTAAGGGGCGGATCGCAAGCTCGAAGTATCCAATCACACAGCGTCTGTTGGAGACAGAGTGACGAATGAGGTGAGCCCTCTCCTTCATAAAGGTAGCCACTCGCCTGCCAACTGGTCATTCTTGCCTCTACCTTGCGGAAGTGATCGCATTCACTAAAAGCTCTCCTCAGCACAACTAGATTCCTGTCTTTCTAGTGAACTGTTTTCAGGCGAACCGTGAGGTTAACGCTGCCGAACTTAGAACCTCAGCTCTTGTCGATTAGTGTTGAGTACTGACCGAAAGGAACATTTTTGCTTCGAGTAGAAGTTACTTTCTACTCGTTCAGCCTCCGGTTTTCAGGTAGTGCCACACGGCTAGCTACCGAGACTCGGTTAGCCCTCGCGTCGGCTAACTAGGTTAGCACACACCGTAAAGCTTTAATTAACCACTAACATATGTCCAGCTCCCGCCGCAATGCTTAAACCTGTTGAGGCCTGGGGTGCCGCTAGCGCCACTCCTCCCACATTCCACTGAAAAGGCAGAGCGGCAAATTCAAAAAAACATTTTTTTTAAATATTTAACTTTTACACATTAACAAGTCCAATACAGCATATGAAAGGCAGACATCTTGTGAATCTAACCACCATGTTCGATTTTTAAAATGTTTTACAGGGAAGACAAAATGTAAATCTATTAGCTAACCACGTCAGCAAAAGAGAGCACTTTTCTAACTGCATCAGTTTTTTACTCCGTCACTAGCTATCACTAATTCGACCAAATGAAGATATATATAGCCACTAACCAAGAAACAACTTCATAAGATCACAGTCTGATAACATATTTATTGTATAGCATATTTTTTTTTTTGAAAAATGTGTATATTTATGGTATAAATCATAAATTACATTTCAGCTACAATCAGAAAGCAGCCATAACATTTACAGACACCAACATCAAATACCTAATTACTCCTCATAAAACATTTCTGAGAAATACATACTGTGCAGCAATTGAAAAACAGGATTCTTGTGATTCCAGACAATATTTCCGATTTATTAAATGTTTTACATCGAAAACTAAATGTAGCGCTAAATTAGCATAGCCACGCCAGACAGACACACTTGGGCGCGCGCGACCAGTTGACATGCACGACAGATATATGAAATAACATTATAAATTTGGTCTTACTTTGGCTGATCTTTCATCAGAATGTTGATCAAGTTGTCCTTAGTCCAGAAGAGTCGTTCAATCCATTCACAATGGCAACTTTCCATCTTCATTTAGCAGGGGTACTCGTCGAGTGGCACGGAACTCTCCAACGTAAACAAAGTAAACATTACGGAACACGGCAAAACTCCCGAAAAAATTCAAATAATCTGATTAAACTATATTGAAAAAACATACATTACGATGACATGGTCTCATTTATCAAATCAAATCCGAGCTGGAGATAGTTCACATCCGAAACGGCAGCAAAACAAAACATGATATCTCTCCCAAGTCGCACGCTTCTGACTTCCTGAAATTGACGGTCACGTCAAAGAAATAGGTCTTATTTCACGTCAGAACAAGATAAACGCATGATTTCTCCTCTGACGTCCTCTAGACACCCAGAGGAAGGCGTACGAGGTGTGTTTCGGGTCATAAGTGGCATGACCATGTATAGGCAGAGCGTTGAAGCGAGCATAAACATCTTGCATTTTACTTCCTGGTCGGGGAAAGTGCTGCCAAAGGACTTGTGTTCCACTCAGAGAAAAAATTAAAACGGTTTTAGAAACTTGAGACTCTTTTCTATCCAATACTATTAACAATATGCATATTGTAAGAGCAGAAATTGATTAAAAGGCCGTTTGAAAATATGCGCATATTTTCCAGTTTTTCCAATTCGCCCCCTAGAGCCCAAACAGTTTTTAAGCTAACCTGGCTAGCTAGCTACAAAGCAAGCTAACCACACCAGCCTTACTACCAGCAACACTGTACTATTGCTAGCGCTCTTCTCTTGTCTGGTTCAAATCTATTTTTACACGTTTGTATTAACTTCCTAATGTTGATGTCTTCACCCCCGCGGAAATCAAATTTGCATAATAAAAAGATCCCCATAAAAATCTGTCAATTTAAGCTAGATAAGTTTTTTGTTGCATTGGATGCGTATCAAGCCATCGCATTCGCCTTTGTAACACTTCCGCATCGGCGTTGAAAGGTGACCGAGCTAGAGCAGTGTTTGTAAGACCATGAGACATCCCGAAAATCGGTCTGCTCACAAAATCGTCTGTAGCGGCCGAACGGTTTGGGTTACAAACTATTATTGGCTACGACCTCCACAAGCATCTTGAGACTCGTCTGAAGTCTGTACTGCCGATCTGCCAACTTCTGTCTGTAGTGTCCGAACAGTTTGTGCTACACACTAATCTAACATACATGTCGGTTGTTTTGCTCTAGGACGCCCACAGGCCTCACAAGAATCGTCTGAAGGTCTCCTGTAGCAGTCGGAAAAATGTATGGAAGTAAATTATATATACAAAAGTATGTAGACACCCCTTCAAATTGGTGGATTCAGCCACACCCGTTGATGACAGGTGTATAAAATCGACCACACAGCCATGCAATCTCCATAGACAAACATTGGCAGTAGAATGGCCTTACTGAATAGCAACAGTAAGTGCTGTTATTGTGAAGTGGAAACGTCTAGGAAAAACAACTGGTCAGCCGTGAAGTGGCAGGCCGTAAAAATCGTCTGTCCTCTGTTGCAACACTACCGAAGTCTACCGAAGTCAAAACTACTACTGGAAGCAACGTCAGCAAAATAACTGTTCGTCGGGAGCTTCATGAAATGGGTTTCCATGGCATAGTGAATGCATAGTGACAACTTTAAAGTTTGGTGGAGGAAGAATAATGGTTTGGGGCTGTTTTTCATGGTTCGGGCTGGGCCCCTTAGTTCCAGTGAAGGGAAATCTTAACGCTACAGCATACAATGTCATTCCAGAAGATTCTGTGCTCCCAACTTTGTGGCAACAGTTTGGGGAAGGCCCTTTCCTGTTTCAGCATGACAATGCCCCTGTGCACAAAGTGACATCTATACAGAAACGGTTTGTCGATATCAGTGTTGAAGAACTTGAGCCCTGACCTCAGCCCCATTGAACGTCTTTGGGATGAATTGGAACGCTGACAGTGAGCCAGGCCTAATCACCCAACATCAGTGCCCGACCTCACTAATGCTTTTGTGGCTGAATGGAAGCAAGTCCTCGCAGCAATGTTTCAACATCTAGTGGAAATCATTCCCAGAAGAGTGGAGGCTGTTATAGCAGTAAAAGGTGGACAAACTCCATATTAATGCCCATGATTTTGGAATGAGATGTTTGACGAGCAGGTGTCCACATACTTTTGGTCATGTAGTATATACAGTGCATTCGAAAAGTGTTCACTCTTTTTCCACATTTTGTTACGTTACAGCCTTATTCTAAAATGGGTTAAATAAAATATAAATCCTCATCAAGCTACACACAATACCCCATAATGGGCTCCTGAGTGGCGCAGCAGTCTAAGGCACTGCATCTCAGTGCTAGAGGCATCACTACAGATACAGCCTGGATTTGAACCAGGGTATCACAACCGGCCATGATTGGTAGTCCCATAGGGCAGCGCACAATTGGCCCAGCGTCGTCCAGGTTCTTAACTGACTTGCCTAGTTACATTTTTTTAAATGACAAAGCAAAAACTTTTTTTTCGAAATGCTTGCAAATCTATAAAAAAACAATACTTTATTTACATAAGTATTCAGACCCTTTGCTATGAGACTCGAAATTGAGCTCAGGTGCATCCTGTTTCCATTGATCATCCTTGAGATGTTTCTACAACTTGATTGGAGTCCACCGAGACTCTTCCTAGAGCTGGCCTCCCAGCTAAACTGAGCAATCAGGGGAGAAGGGCCTTGGTCAGGGAGGTGACCAAGAAAGAACCCGATGGTCACTCTGACAGAGCTCCAGAGTTTCTATGTGGAGATGTGACAACCTTCCAGAAGGATAACCATCTCTGCAGCACCACCAATTAGGCCTTTATGGTTGAGTGGCCAGATGGAAGCAACTCCTCAGTAATTGCCAAAATGCCCGTAAAGGACTCAGACCATGAGAAATAAGATTCTCTGGTCTGATGAAACCAAAATTGAACTCTTTGGCCTGAATGCCAAGTGTCATGTCTGGAGGAAACCTGGCACCATCTCTACGATGAAGCATGGTGGTGGCAGCATCATGTTGTGGGGATGTTTTTCAGCGGCAGGGACTGGGAGACTAGTCAAGATCGAGGGAAAGATGATTGGAGCAAAGTACAGAGAGATCCTTGATGAAAAGTGCTCTGGAGCAGGTTAGGAAGGTTCACCTTCCAGCAGGACAATGACCCTAAGCACACAGCCAAGACAACGCAGGAGTGGCTTCAGGACAATGCTCTGAATGTCCTTGAGTGGCCCAGCCAGAGCCCGGACTTGAACCCGATCGAACATCTCTGGAGAGACCTGAAAATAGTTATGCAGCGACGCTCCCCATCCAACCTGACAGAGCTTGAGAGACTTTACAGATAAGAATGGGAGAAACTCCCCAAATACAGGTGTGCCAAGCTTGTATCGTCATAACCAAGAAGACTCGAGGCTGTAATCGCTGCCAAAGTACTGAGTACATGGTCTGAATACTTACGTAAATGTTATTTAAGTTTTTGTATTTTTTATGTATTTGCTAACATTTATGAAAACCTGTTTTTGCTTTGTCATTATGGAGTATTGTGTGTCGTTGGTGGGTGGGGGGGACTATTTAATCAATTTTAGAATAATGCTGTAACGTAACAAAATGTGGAAAAAGTGAAGGGGTCTGAATACTTTCTGAATGCACTGTATATGGAGACTGTTTAGTGCCAAAAATAAGGGGTTAAATACATTTAACTGGGGCTATCTGTTGTACCATGTAGTCAATGTGTTTGTATGGGCCAATAGCAGTAAGGCTCAAAATAATTTTGAATTAAATACATTTTTTATATATTTTTTGGATAACTAAAGGGGTCTTAAAATTCCAAATCGATAGCAAAATGATCCTTGGTATGACCTTCTTTAAAATAATTCCATATAGCTTAGTAGTAGCTCAAGCCCCGATTTCTCTGTATCGATTGGCGAGCTCTGGAAAAATACTCCTATCCCGCATGGCCCCCCGCTAAGAAACTGCTTCCCACGGTGACAGCCTGCCTCAGAGAGGCTAGGAGCTCATGGAATAAGCCCCTTACCAGCAGCATCCTGAATAGGGGTTCCCTAGCAAGGAAATGTATGATCTGGTTTTCGCAACCCTCCCAAGGTGGAGCCGTCACTGGCGGACCACCTCCACCCCACACGCTGTGCTGCTAGCACTACTGGCACTTCCCTCCCTGGAAAGATGGATCACTTTATTGCCTCCATTTTCCATAAGACATACAGAGCTTTGGACCTTTAAATCTGAGAACTTAATGTGACCTCTTTATTGTTGGCCTACCAGGCAGAGTTACAGGAGGATGTGGGGGAAGCAACTGGATTCAGGTACTCTGAATCCAGTTTCTTGGGATGAGATCTGTATGGCTACAGATCTAAACCTCTGCCTCCCATAATGCCATCCAAGGCTGTGGTCATACTATGAGTCTGGTGGTGTTGGGAAAGTGGGCTCTTTGGCTAAGCTTATCCAGCTTGACAGACAAAGAAAAAGAGGACCCCCTAAGGGGGGCAAGAAGTGCCAGTCAAACTAGGTCACAGCCCTAAGTGGCAGAGGAGGATAGTGTCCAAAGCCTATGGCATCTCTCTCGGGTTTAACGTAAGCTGTCCCTCCCCCTCGCGTGACAGTGGTGAGGCACATCTGTAAAAAATAATAATAATATGTATACACTATTCCCTTTTGCAACAGCGCACTTTCGTGACATTGCTCACATGGGAAGATGGAGGATGTGCACTCTTACCACGAGTGCCATCCCCCTTGGACTCTCCGCTTGGCACCTTCTCAGGTTTTAGCCAGGGATGAAAAAGTTAGCATGTCCGTTCTCCCTCCGGTCTCTTCTGACATACGGAGCTGGATGACAGATTGTCTTTTGCTATTATACCATGGCTTCCTTATTTTTCCTTGCCTTAGCAACACAGTAAAAACCGGCTAATGTGGGCAACTCCTCGATACTACCACCAGGAGGCGCCATCACGAACTGAGCAAGGCAGGGGAGAAACCAAATCAAATCAAATTTTGCAGAAACCTTGCAGCTTTCTCTGTTTTCATAGTGACAAACAGGAAATCAGGTTTCCGGGGTTCACTTTAAGGACCAGTCTTTTTTGGGCAATTTTATGGCAACTTAGCTCTATTGATAGAAAACTATTTTTGTTGAGCTATAGGACAGTCAGTACAGCATTCCATATTCCAAAAATAAGAGGGGGGGAAATGGTTACCTTTGCTGGGCCCTGGAGCCCCAGACAGCAATCTGGTACACTAAGTCCAACGCGCTCTGGCGTTTGTTCCTTGTCCCGTTCTTACCTGCGCTTGGTTTGCGCAGTCTGAGATTAGGTCAGCTCCACCTTTGCTTTCTGAACGAGCGGCTGAGGAGATCTTCGCTCATTCTAACCCTCGATTCCGGGGAAGGGCCAAAACAGACCAGACACATATAGGCAACTGCCAAAATAAAGGAAACACCAACATAAAGGGTCTTAATAGGGCGTTGGGCCTCCACGAGCCGCCAGAACAGCTTCAATGTGCCTTGGCATATATTCTACAAGTGTCTGGAACTCTATTGAAGGGATGCGACACAATTCTTCCACGAGAGGCTTTGATGGTGGTGGAAACCACTGTCTCAGGCACCACTCTAGAATCTCCCATATTGGGTGGAGATCTGGTGACTCACTCTCTCTCTCACACACACACACACACACACACACACACACACGCTTTAAACCCCCTATGCTTCTTTGAGACCCCTCTTTCAAAGACAATGAACTAATGGGCAACTGGGCTTTTTTATATATGAGTATGATGGGATGTTAATTGTTTAATTAACTCAGGAACTACACCTGTGTGGAAGCACCTGCTTTCAATATGCTTTGTATCCCTCATTTTCTCAAGTGTTTCCTTTATTTTGGCAGTTACCTGTAGCTGATCTATTGCTTAGGATTAGGATCTGGGTAACCAGCATGTTTCCTTCTTTCTTTTGGCTACACCGGTTGCCACTGTTAGTCATTCCATTGGCCGGTCTCTCTTGCGCAAAGAACCCCGCTCGGTGACACGGCATAGCCATACCTATTGCCACCTGTAGTCCAAGAGGATCAAGCAGGTTTTGCAAGAAACATTCATGCTCATATGCCTTCGACCCATTGCGAGGTATCCTAGTTAACTGGGACACTCTTTGCCTCTCCCTCCGTGGTGTTATTATGCCCCGGGGTGAGCATGACACTCGCGTGCTGGCACTTCAAACCAGTCCCTGAGAATCTGGCCTCCCCATCTATCCAGACTGACTCGAGAAGACACTGTTAGACGAGTCAACCCTATAATGGTCTTTTGGAGACCCCGCCCCTAAATTATGATTAGGCACCACTAGGGGTGGAAGCAACGGCACACCCTCTCAAGGGTAATGCCCTATGCTTTTTCTCTCTCCTAGGCCTGACACCCCACTCTAAGCAGAGCGAGGTAACAGGCTTATCCCTGATCTTCGACCCCCGCAATGACCAGGTGCATCCTGGTTAGCGGAGACCACTCTCCTGCTCTATAACCAGTCCTGGTAGCCACTGTTATGCAGGGATCCACAGACCCTAACATACGGAGAGATTTGCACCCTAAATCTGAATGCGACAAGCCGGCCACTCAAGATCTTTCACAATCCAGAGTGCCAGTGCCCCACATTGTTTGGAGAAACAGACAATGCGTTTTTTGGGGAAGTGGTGTAACTTACACAGACCATTCCTTAAATGCTCCGTATGCTTCATTGCAGGACTTTTTTTGGACAGAGGGAAGATCTCCAAATGTCCAGTTGACTGGTATCTCGCCTGTCACACAGGCCTCGACAGATGTTATACTTCTCTTTCTAACCCGCTTTACCGTCTGCCCTATGCCTACAAAACTAATAAGTGGGCTGTACTCACTGGCAGCCAACCTCTGCGCTTTTTTGGGGGCACCTCCCTGCAAAGGGAGGCCCCCTACATCGCTAACGGCTATATTGAGATAGTGTAGGCTATTGTATTGGAAAATATAATAGCAAGGTTACAGCCCAGAAGGTCTCATTCCACTAGAGATATGGCTACCTCTTGGGCACTGGTCTAAGGCATCTCCTTAGGGGAGATTTGCGCTATAGCGTGTTGGGCCACCCCTCATATGTTTGTGGTCTTCACCGACTGGATGTCACTGCACCTTCGTGGGGCATACTCCCTCAGTGTCATAGCCTCTGAGAGGTGATGCTGTTGGAGCTACCCTGGCTTCAGAGAGCATGTCTGTGTTATGGGAGTTGACCATATCCCATAAGTGACACATCAAAACAAGTATAAGAAATATAGAACCCCGGTTCTATGAGAATATGAGTGAGATGTGTCACCGCTTTTCCCTGTTCGCAAGAGCGCAAGGACTAGAGGCATGATTGAAAATGACCAGTTGGCTGGCGAGTAGCTCCCTTTATGGAGGAGAGGGGTTCACCTCATTCGCCAATCGACCAGTCTGTCTTCAACAGACGCTGTGTGATTGGATAATTCGCGCCTGTGACCCGCCCCTTAGGCATATCCCGTAAGTGACACATGTCACTGGTATTCTCATAGAACCGAGGTTACACAAGTAATTCAAAATGATCTCATGTATGTGATGAGGATCCTGTAGTTGGTATGTTTCCCTAGGCTGCAGTGTGGAATGAACATCATCTTTCTCTCCTGCCAGGTTGAATCTTCGTGAGCTTGGCCCACTCGCAGTTCACATGCGTTGGTTTGTATGGCTAATGGCTGCGGCAGGAACGATATACGTCTTCAACTATCACGAAAAGTCAGTATAATAACCTTTCTGCATTTTAATGATGCCTTTTTTGCAATGTAAATATATTTTTTTACTAAATCTTCAGTGGAGTAATTGGATATGTACAGACTACGGTCTCAATGAATCCTATAACAATGAAGCTGATGAACAGGGCCATTGTTATATCTGCTAACCATCATCACTTTTGTTCTCAATTTTTTAGTTTTTCTGGTGATAAAGTAGGTATTTTTTTAATATGGAATATTCTGTGTTTTTTTTGTTCTAGGTATAAAGTTGTTGAGCTCGCCTTCTATTTGACTATGGGTTTTTTCCCTGCGTTGGTTGTGACATCAATGGTAACGTACTCAGTTTTACATATTGACTTTCTGCTGTAATCTCCTTACTCAGTCACCACCCACACTCACAGCGGTAGTGGCAGTGCTGCTTACATTTGCATCTGCTGCTTACTGTTTGCTTTGACACTCTGTTTCGAGCTATCTGGCAGATGCACTAAACATGACCGATTTTACATAACTTAATTTAAAATGGCCCTAGAAAATCTGGAATCTGTCAATTCCACCAAACCAGTGTCTACATATGTGAAAACAGCGCATTTCTATGATCTGTGGTTAAAAAAAAGAAGGTCCTAAAAAATGCTTCTCTGTGACATCACAGGGTAGGATTAAAAGGGAAAAACTGTGATTTTCAAAACCTGCAATGAGTTTCTTGCCTAAGGGAGGGTATTTTCTTGCTCCCCACATCTCCATCAATCTCATAGTGTTTGAAAATCACTGTTTTTAAATGGTTCAACTTTTGATGATGTCATCGGGTAGAACTTTTCACTTCCTTTTTTTCTATAAAACTTAGAAATGGGCCGTTGTGCTGGAGATAGTGAAAATGAGGTTGAAAAGTGGTGGAGTTGTTCTAAGGTGCTCTATCGTTTTGCACCTTTGTAATGCCTACCGTCATCTGGTGTTCTTGCAAAAACAAGTTAATGAATTTGTTAATGTGTGTATTAGTAACTTACTATACATTATCAGTAGCATCCATCACCAAGGCGTAGTGATCACAGCCTCCATCACCACCCTTCACTTGTGTACCACTATATCCCTCAAACTCAACTCTGGACCTTGAAGCCAGTCCCACTGCATTTTTCATTATTCCCCTCTAATCAGGGTCTGATTTAGACCTGGGACACCAGCTGTGTGCAAATAATTATGAGATAGGACAGAAAACCAGCAGGCTCAGGACCTCGTAGGGTAAGAGTTGAATAGCCCTGCGCTATATGATCAGCAGAATATCTGTTGTTCAGCTTCCTATGCCCCCTTGTGGACCTCTTGTGGTAGTTCACTCAGACTCCAAAGGTTTTTAGGGGTTGTATTACTGTACTATATGCTGAACCTTGGAGAATAATATTCTAGTCCTTTACATGAGATTTTTCCACAAATGTCCACAGAACAACACGGATGGACTGTACGAGTTGGCCTGTGGGGGACTCATCTATTGCCTGGGCGTGATCTTCTTCAAGTCGGACGGGGTCATCCCGTTTGCCCATGCCATCTGGCACGTGTTTGTGGCGCTGGCTGCAGCCGTGCACTACTACGCTATCTGGAAGTACCTCTACAGGAGTCCCCCTGCTAATACTATTCGGGACACCTGACCCCCACCGCGTCAAGTAGGCTAACTGAAAACACAGTGCCCTCCAGTGCCTCTCGACAGAGGCACCAGCTAATAAAGACTCCCACAACTGCCCACCGAGGATGCAACCACAGCCGGAAAGTTTACGAAAATGACCATGCATTGTTTACTGTTTCCAGGTAGGGAACAGTTTTTCGGTTTATCTTTGACTGTACAAATGTTGAACAAAGGTTATTTGTAATTCTGTTTTTGTACAACTGTTATTCAGTTGGAACCACCAAAACAACTAAAATGATCAACTTATGACTTCCATTTGGAAATTGTTCTCATCTTCTACACATAATGATACGTTGGGCTGTATTGATATCAGTGTTTTGTATCACTTCACATTCCATACTTAGTATCATCTGTCATTTGTAGTGATTTTGTCAGTCATCTTATTGATTGGAAAGCAGTTGGGAAGGACATTCAATTGAGTTGGGCTTTTCACTCTGAGGTAAATGTGCACTGTACACATTAGACACAAAATGTCTGAATCAGTATTTATCAGTATCTAACTAAGTGCAGTCTTATTTTTCAGAAGCACTTTTGTATGATAAGAACCGCAAAGAACTATTGGATATGATGTTTAATAAGTACTCTGATTTGTGTAATTGTATTCTTTCTCACAAATATGGAGCCTTCAGAAGGTGAGTATTTGAGTTGGTATAGCTTTTAAAAAGGGTCTCTGTGATTGGACTGAACTTCCAGAAAGATACAGTATTTACAGTACATCTGAGATGTCCTGTACTTCTGCACATATTATCACTGCTGCCACTTTTATGGTATAGTAGATAGTTCCATTATATCACACACTTCCTGATTTAAAAACTCTCCTCACATTCTAAATTACCCTTCTGTTCTTTTGTATTAATTTTAACCTGTTATGTGTTTTTGGATCTTTAATGGTACTGCATTCCCTACCTTTCTTTTGAGGAGTATTTGCCATTTCAGTTGAGAAACTATGAAGACCAGTACCATTATACTATGAAGTTGAATTGATTGAGAAAGTGTCATGTACAACCAACCCTATAATGATTTTTAATGGTTGGTAGATTTATCCATTTTTAGCTTTCTCACTTGTTTCTCAAATTGCCAGAGACAGTTTTTGGAACAGGTGTTCACAAATTGTCCTTGTGTAAAACACTGTACAGCCCTTGGTGAGCATGCCTTTGTTTTTCCCCTCCCTGACATTTTGTTAGCTATGCTAAGTGGAGAAATCAGATGATTTTGTTATGGATTGTAGCCATTCTGAAATGTCTTGCTCCCTTTACCACAATGTTTTGTAATATTTGTATATTCTGTTTTGGCACATGATCCCGTACTGGCCTTTTTAGGGAAAACATCTGCTTCTCGTTAACTCTCTACTTTATCCATTGGGTGTATTGGTGCTGTACATATAGAAAACAATGTTCACTCTGTAAGAAATGGGTAACTAATGTGTTGATGAAAAATAAATGCCCTCAACATTGTTCCTTTCTTCTCAGTTTGTCCATGTCTTGTAAATGTGTACTAGATCTATAGGTTGAAACTATAGCTGACCTCTGGGGGCTTGTCACAGCACTTCATACAGACAGAAAACACATTTCTCCATTGTTCTGTGTAGGAAACCAAACCTTCATTAAAGGAGTTGCATTTCCCCTTAGCTCATTTCCTCCATGGACAGAATAGTAGCCAGACAGAGTCCCAACAAGAGACCTTCCAATCACTGACCTTGATGCTTGAGAGCTGCTGGGCCTGGGAGCTTTTTGATCAATCAGACTGGCAGGTGGATGAGGAAAACACACAAGCCACTGAAATGTTGATACCAGCGGTTTCATTCATTTAGTACCATGTCCTGAACATACCACAACTGACCTTAACCCAGCCACCTGTAAATGTTTTTTACTCCTTAGAAATACTAGTTATGTGACATTACTTTCCTAAATGTATGCTAAACATTAGGAACATCTTTCTAATATTGAGTTGCACCCTTTTGACCTCAGAACAGCCTCAATTTGCTGCGGCATGGACTCTACAAGGTGTCGAATGCGTTCCACAGGGATGTTGGCCCATGTTGACACCAACGCTTCCCACAATTGTCAAGTTGGTTGGATGTCCTTTGGGTGGTGGACCATTCTTGAAACACACAGCAAACTGTTGAGCGTGAAAAATCCAAAACCGTTGCGCCCGGCACCGACTACCATACCCCTTCAAAGGACCTTAAATCTTTTGTCTTGCCCATTCACCCTCTGAACAGCACAGATACACAATCCATGTCTGTCTTGAGGCTTAAAAATCCTTCTCTAACCTGTCGCCTCCCCTTCATCTACACTGATTGAAGTGGATTTAAAAAAGTGACATAAATAAGGGATCATAGCTTTCACCTGGTCAGTCTATGTCATGGAAAGAGCAGGTGTTCATGTTTTTTTATAAACCAGGTGGTTTGAGCCCTGAATGCTGATTGGCTGAATGCCATGGTATACCATGGGTATGAATAAAAATGACTATTTACTGGTCTAATTACATTGGTAACCAGTTTATAATAGCAATAAGGCACCTCTGGCCAATATACCACAGCTAAGGGCTGTTCTTAAGCACGACACAACACCTCCTCTGGCCTTATTGCTTAAGTACTACAGTATATAGACTCAGTGTATACAGTAAACAGTTTGAAAATGTTTGACACTAGCAGAAATAACAAGTGTGACACTCATCAAAAGAAACAGAAAATACTTTATTAGACACTGTGAATTACAGAAAGGGAGGCCAAGGCCTGAATATCATATGTTATGCATTCATTCCATGACAGACAAGACAGAATACTCCTTTCATTGTATATCTATGTACCCTCTGTGAAACAGTCCATTGGTGTTGCCATTAATACAATGGTAATTAGTCAATTGTAGTGTTTTAAATAAGTAAAAAGACAATTGTAAATATATAGAATATTTGCTGCATTAGATCTGAACCTATTCAAGTGGTGATAATGACATTACATCGCTGAGAGACTGAGGAACAGTCAGTGTATTCAAGGCACTGGAATAGACTCATAATTATGGTTACTTTTTTCCATTCATGGGTGAGGTAGTGAAGTCACTCTACAGGGAGGTATGTGGGCAATGTGTGGACTGGTAATGGCTTTATCCTATTCTTTCATATGGTACGTCCATGGTACAGAATAGTATGTTAAAGTACATGGACACACACAGCTAACAAAACCCATATCTGTACGGATGGGCTATAGAAATGTGAATAAGGAAAACCACCTCCAGCCATTTCTCTACTGCCAAAACATATCATCTCTACTCTCACCTTGGCTGGACCATGATCTGCAACAGGTAAGGAACACTACACTGTATTTGGTCAATTGTGAAAGTCTTATAGCAGAATTAGAGAGATTTCAGTAAGCTATGCAGTGTCATTGAGAGTAATATCACTCAGGCAGTGGGGCTTACTAGAACTGCAAGGTCTAACAAGCAGACAAACAGCAGCTACAGTAACCTGAAATTGCCCTCCCCCTTCATTGTAACATCATTCTAACTAGTGAACATAGAGATGGCTCCAAATATTAGTATATATCAGAATATGACTAAAGGTAAACCTTTTCAGTTTTACCATCAAAGGACTCCTGCGACATATTTTGGTCATCTGAGTGAAGGAACCCATAACAGGAGTCTTCTTGAGACACCTAGTGGTGACATCGAGGACAATCAATAGCAAGCAAGTGCTGGCATCTCCTTTACAATAGCGGGTCTCTACAGAAACCAATTAAAGATCATTCCATACATTCCATCCTCCATACTCACAACTTTATTTCATGTTAACGTTGGGGAGACTCGAGCTTAAAGCACTACGATTCCATGACACAAGGAACTAAAGGTTACTAACGGCTAAATCTATAGTATATAACCAGGATACAGGAGTGTCTTCCAATAATGCCCAAAAGTATCTGTTACTGCTGCTGGATTTGGATGAATCGCTGTAAAACTACCACATTATTATGGTTAAGATATCAAAACACTACTATATTGGTTCTTTGAGTAATGTATTTGTATTCTTTAATAAATAATACTATTCTGGATTCTGTGCCTTTAAAATACATAGCCAGTAATGTATAGGAAAAATACTGTACAAAAAAACCCATATAGAATAGCTTTATATAAACATCTCTTATAACCAATATATCATCTCTGTACTGAATCTTTTGGTTTGTAGTAAACTAATTGTTTGGGATAACCACAGTACTGGACAACACCATCCAACTTTTTTTCCAACATCTTTTACATTCATACAGCCATCTTACAGAAGAAGGCAAACACATAGCTACAAAAATACAGATATCTCTATTGATTATTAAAAGAACCACTCTTGTTAATCATGCTAAATAAAAAGGAAATAATTAAACCACTTTGCGATTAGTTTGAGGTTTGTGTTCTGAGAAATCATGCGGAAATATTAAAATAAAAACAATGAGATGATAATAAGAAGAATAACATTATCAACGACACAAATAGAAGTCATAATAATATCAATTAACAAATTGAATATTCCAAAAAATTCATCTGTACTTAACAGAAAAGATACATAAATATCAGACAGATTAGACTGAGGAACATTGCACCAGGGCAGATTGTGACACGCGTTAGAAGATTAGTGCAGAGAGGGTTAGCTGAGTTGTGGTTTTGGAACAGGCTGCAGCAGAGAGACCACTGAGCACAGGGTGGGAAATCTGTTCACCATCACCATGCTAGCTAGCGCAACTCCCAACAGAAAATGACCGTGCCGTGCAACACGAGACAAGAGGCTTGTGGGTTCTACTGGAGACCAAGAGGTGCTCTGATTGGGGAATCGGTGAGGGAGGAAAAACTTGGTAGCATGAATTATTATAGATTTGGAAAAGATTATTGCTCAATGTGTGATAGAAAAGAATCGCTGGTTTTTCTTTTCAACTGTACAGTTATACTGAGGTTTGAGAAAGAGGTTAAGTGCTAACAAGAAAATATTAAAAATCACAAGAGTAGCTTATAGTCCTGATGTGATGAACTGATGTTACAGCGCCGCAATAGAACAAAAATGGACATGAAAATGTATAATATTAACGGAAGTACAATAACAAAAAAATTGCAATATGAATGTACGCACAGTACAAACCGTTCGAGAAAGGATGCTACAGGAAGGTACAGGACATAACAGACAGGAACAGGGTCTTAGGTAGGAGGATAATCCCTCTGAAAACAGCACTAGAAGAACATAGGATGGGGAGGGAGATACATTACAACAGTTCTCAGTCCTGATCACATGTATAAAACAGGTGAGAAAGGCAGAAAACAAACACCATGGCATCATTTACAAAATGAACAATGGAAGGAGGGGACAGGGTAGGGATCCGGAGAGTAGATTGTTGGCTCATTAACACACAAAGTGCCTTCTAGTACTTGAAAGAGGAAAGTGTGTCTGCATACTGTACATACATACATACTCATACCCCATGTACATGTTTGTACATGAAGGATGAGTGAGAAAACAGAAGGAACAAACAAACGGATGCCAGTGACAGAATTCAAAATGATAGAATCCTATCCCCTATTATCATGTACAGGGGTGAGGGGCTGGTGTGTGGGGGGGCCAGTGCCACCAAAAGGGAAGCACATTGTCCTTCAAACTCTTGGGCGAGGGGGAAGGGTGTGGCGTGGACGTTGGTTTGGGGAGGTTCACAGGGGCCCATGCCGAGCCTCGTATTTGGCCACAATGTTCTTGGTGCGACCCAGTTCCTTCCTCAAGTCGGCCACCTCTGAGCGAAGCGCACCGTTCTCCTTCTCTAGGAAGCTAGCCCGGATGGCAATTTGGTTCTCCTTCAGTCGCCTGGCATCCCGTGATCTTTTGGCTGCTACGTTGTTCTTTCTGCGTCTGGCCCAGTACTTGTCATCCTGGAAAGGGTGGTGAAACACACTGTTGTGATTCATATTTTTTTCACACTACCTGTGGTATTGTAAATATACAAGTGATTCACCTGAGTAATAAACAGTATTCCAAATGTGACCTATTATTTATGTCATCACGCATCTCATTTTCACTTATTACATTTCCATAATGCTATTTAAACCTGCCTGACACGTTCAACCTCCTTTGCACCCTGCAGGAAGCCATCTTACCTCAACAAACCAAATAGTACATGTGATACACCTCTTCCAACAACATCATATGACCCCGGGTTAAGGGTGAATGACCACAGCTAAACCTGTCAATCTAAATCCTGGCCAAGTTCGCCTCCTCCCTATCAATACTGAAAAAGCTGCCGGTTTGGGTTTGCGCCAACGCTCCTCCTTATATTGTGGTTTAAAATACGTCTGGTTATTTAGGTGGAATAAGTCCACTCACTGCTTACATAACATAAGAAAACATGGTGCTTAAAGTTTTTGGCCAAACAAGTGGCGAAGCCTTTCAACCTTTCACATAAGTAGGCTCCAGGTAGGTTACCTTGAGATCTTCAGGGATGAAGATCTTGCGTGCCTTTTTGATCATGGGCTGTGGTTTGAGCTCCTCTGGGGCGAACTTGCGTTTTCGGGGGTCAAACATCTCCTGTCCGGGCACGCTAGACAGAGCCAGGTCTGCAGGATCGGGCTCGTAGCCCACTGGAACTTGAATAGACTCTGGATCGATGGGGCTGGGGGTGTTCCTGGCAGCTGAGGGCAGCACTGCAGGAGAAAGGCAAAGGAAAACAGGTTAGAGGGTCTGCTGAATTACATCTGGGCACTGTTTAGAAGAAACTGTACTCTCTGAAAGAGCAGGCTTTGAGGTGCAATGGTCCTTGAGAAAGTAATGGTTAGAAATTAGGCCTTATTAGACCTCAACTGGTTTCCTTTAAATGAAGGTTCTAGAATCTGCCATTAAATGTAATATAAAAAGCTATGACAAATGTGGCAGTCATTAGTAACCCCCTCCCCTCCTACCCCATACCAAGGGTACTTTTGAGTTCTCTAGAAAGCCCCCTTTAAAAAGTCCCGAGGAGGGCACTTAGGGGAAACTAACACACGTGTGCCTGTTTACATCATAGTATTCTGCCATTCTGTTCTTTAACATGGTTGTGCTTTACAAAGCTGATCCTCTAGAACAGGGGTGTCAAACATACAGCCCGGTTCAATGCGGCCTACGGGTGGTTTGAGTAAAAAAAAGATCTCTCATTTGTTTTTCAACAGGACAATGACCCAACACACCTCCTTGCCGTGTAAGGGCTATTTGACCAAGAAGGAGAGTGATGGAGTGCTGCGTCAGATGACCTGGCCTCCACAAATCACCTGAACTCAACGCAAATTGAGATGGTTTGGGATGAGTTGGACCGCAGAGTGAAGGAAAAGCAGCCAACAAATGTTCAGCATATGTGGGAACTTCTTCAAGACTGTTGGAAAAGCATTCCAGGTGAAGCTGGTTGAGAGAATGCCAAGAGTGTGCAAAGCTTTCATCAAGGCAAAGGGTGGCTACTTCGAAGAATCTCAAATATAAAATATATTTTGATTTGTTTAACACTTTTTTTGGTTATTGCATGATTCTATGTGTTATTTCATAGTTGATGTCTTCACTATTATTCTACAATGTAGAAAAAAATAAAGACATACCGTGGAAGGAGTAGGTGTGTCCAAACTTTTGACTGGTACGGTATGTATGTATGTATGTATGTATGTATGTATGTATACACTTTAAAATGTCTAAAACCAAATTGAAAATGTGTAGAAATGATAATGGACCTACATTCATATAGTTTCTTGACTGTAACCAGCTCGCTAATAAATCACCGAAATGAAAGCTAGACAGTCAGGGAGCATCGGAAATTCAGAAAACTACAAGACTATTTATTGCAAATTTTGACAGCAAGGAAATATAACCCATTTTTTGTGCGGCCCTCAGGACCTCGTTGACGACCGTATGCGGCCCCCGGGGAAAGATTAGTTTGACACCCCTGCTCTAGAATCAATACCAGCCTTGCAAGTGAAGACGGACTATATTCTTAGGTCCGTCTTATTCTATACATGCTCATCAAGTCAATGACTATTTCATCTAATTAATTCTACAACTGGCCTTGCCCACAGGGAAGCAAAACAACTGTGGTTGCACCTTTTAACCAACAGGTGGAGCACAGAGAACACAAACACAGATTTACCGACACACTGACAGACAGACACTCTCACAAACACAGAAGATATGTTATTTAAGCTTTTCTGGGGCCCTGTTATCAGTGCCTCTAGTCAGCTGAGCTCAGCCAGACAACAACATTTTGTCTGTAAATGTTAAGGAAACCTTCTCGTCAGCCAGCCTCAACATGTGCCTCTGCAAGCTCTCTGTGGATGTTACGTAACACCTAATAGATTTCTATTGCACAGAGCAGCAGGTCAGCAGTTGACACGGTTTCACATTCTACCCTTCATCATTCAGTGGATTAGCAAGCAGAACTGAAAAACTTAAATTGGATGGCTTCATCAAATCAGCTGTAATTTGATTGGTGGCTGGCGGTGAGCATCTTATGACAGTAAGCTAATAGAGCCCAATGTCAGTGTATTTACTTGAGATTCCTCCACTAAAACAGCTTGACAATTACAACGATTCACAATCAAAGGACTGTAGTCTTTTGTAGTTGGTTTGAAAACGTAATGAGGAATGAAAGAAATACAAATTCTTCCTGCTGACGGTGAAAACATTTCACTCAAACAGAATTCAAAGGCCGACATTTTAGGTGACTTCCTACGTCATGACCCAGCTTCTCTGTGCTTTAAGCTGGCTACGGCATTAAGCCTTCTGACCTTTGGTCACAGCAGCATTTCTAGCTCCAGCCAGTCCTGGTTGAGATTTAAGCCGAGGCCAACATACAGGTCTGACCTGCTTGTACGTTGTGCAGAAGGAAGTAAGACAGCTACTCCAGCCCTTTCAGAAGAGAAAACAAATATGTATGAATTTAGAGAAAAAAATATGGATGAATATGTATGCACTCACTACTATAAGTCGCTCTGGATATGAGCGTCTGCTAAATTACTAAAATGTAGACACGCAAGCGTGACAACTACACTCTAGCGTTACCAGTGAATCACTGCATCAGTAGTCACTGACACATTAAGCTAAAATGGCTGGCCATCCAAAGTGGTACTTCAACATGGGTCCAATTCAATGCCTCATTTTAGTGAATTGTCAACAAACACGTTGGCTGCATGTTAGTCCCCAACAACGACAGGCCACTGACTAACACTGTCAGCTTAGTGCCAAGCTACTTACAAGGGCTAAATCAGACGCTGTCCAAAACAATCTGTCAAAAGTATATCACCTGTATAAATAACAAGCACTGTGGCCCAAACATCTTATCAGTTTAACCATTAATTCTGACCAGATTACTGGAGTAAAAATACAGTGACATGCTTTACTGGCTAAGAGTGGCCTGGTGAAAAGTCTGGCTGATAGTGCCCTATAGTATTTGGCTGTGACCTCCCCTCTACGAACCTCCAATAGGAAGAAACAACACACACCAGTCTGACAACATGTGTTCAACGTCCACCAAACATAGATAGAAGGTAAGAGCTCTGCGTCTTGTACCTTCTCCTGTAGGTAAATGCTCAGATTTGCATTGTGTGGGTGGGTAGTAGAACCAGTGCAGATGGGACGGAGGGCTAAGATGGCTCTGACCTGACTCTCACCTGCATGTTCTTCCTCTGACTGCTGGACAGTCAGGAGAGAAACTCAAACCCTCTTTAAACTGGTTTGATTTTCATTAACATTTTAAGCTCGACCCCTAAGGAATGACAACATCAAGTCTGTGCCTTTTCCAACCAATCTTCAAAATGAAGTGTGAGCTAGTTGGAATTTCATATTATTGTGTTAAGTGTTTACTGTATATGAATGTGATGCTAAACAACATGGAGTCAACAGAACTAACCACGCCAGTATAGCCTTAGCCTTTACTATAGGGAAAGGATTTCCATAGGTACCACACACCTTATCAGACAGTCACTTCCATTGAACACAAGTTTAGACCTGACCTTTGACCTTGTCTACGTTCCACTTCCCTTTTGGCCCCTTATTGAACCAGCAGTGGGACCCGCCCATCGCTAACTCCACTGGATATCTGCTGTGATAACAAAGCTATCTCAGGCTGCATTGTGCTTGCATGCAATTGGGAGGTTGGTGGGGCGGGCTAGGCTGGGGGTGTATGTGATACCAGTATAGCCTTGACCATGTGATCTCATCAGGGTTCAGCCTGTGCCTCTGCTAAGGCTCTGGGATCTGTCTGGTGAGGGACAATTAAAGGAAGGAGGAGGGGGAGATGCTCATGCCATGACAAGCTCCCGTTAGCAGTGGGGCTACACATGGCGGATGCATGTGTCTGTCAGGAAGACCTAGCCGTACACGTGAGAGGGGATGTGCATAACGGCGAGAAGACAGGCCCTGTGAAACTGTACCAGACAAAAACACACACTCACTCGCACTGAGACCAATATACACACGCACGTACACCCTCACATGCTGGGATTCTTAGTACTGTAACTGTACAGATGTAATTCTTTGACACGAGTGACAGACTTGTGTCCGGATGTACTATTACTTCCTGTGGTGAGGCCAAAAACTATTTACAGTACCACGTCATGGTTTGTTCCCAGCTTGTTTTCTTTACTTTGTGAAAGCAGTGGGGAAATAAATACTGAGAGAAACGTTGTGGTCACCGTACGTACACTGACGAAGGACATACATATGGCTATATTTGGCATGAATAATAATGTCATCATTAGAAACAAACTATTACACTTCTGTCTGCGACTACCTTCAAGGGACGAGCTAAATCATATTAAAATGTGTCAAACAGAATTCCATACATCAGAAGAAGTTGTGAATGTTGTTTTTTATCATGACAATTGTGAGGTTATTTTTGGAATGGATGGGAATTTAGGGCATTTGCAATTCCTTCAAATGTGATTGCAAATCACAGTAAAAGCATGCTGGGTGGATCAGAGTAATAGTGGGGGGGAATTGATACAGTAGAGTATCGTAATATTAATACTATTTATGACAATATTATATCAATTTTATGACTCCAAGTATCAATTCTCAACAACAAACCTTTTGTATATTTTCTGCTAGGTAGTTGACGTTAGCTGGCGCTAGTCGGCTGTACCTGTGCCAAAACGTTGGTATTTCTCCTTCTATAGCTTTGGCCTCAATCTTCTATTAAATGGTGAGCCAACATGTTTTCAGCACTTTAATTTCCATGACGGATCAAAACTAGTTTTTATCATGGGTCTCTCGTGTCTCCCTGCAGCAGACACAGTGAGCAATATGTCTTGAACATCGAATCACAGAAATCACAGTATCAAATCAGAATACATATAGAACCGTGATACATATAGAATCGCAATAAATATCGTATTGGCACCTAAGTATCGCAATAATATCGTATCGTGAGGAGCCCTGGCAATTCCCAGCACTACCATTTAAGTGGTAATTCATATGAATTAAAGTTCACTACACAGGCCAGTTTCACTAGATCACCATCACTGTTCACGTCGGGACTTGGTAGATCATTAATGACTAAGATGAAAAACCTTTGTGTTTTGTGTGAGAGATCAACTTCTATTCAATCTGAGGATGTTTACTGATAATGGTGTCTTAACTCATATCCATAAAACCTCAAGAAGTATGGGACAAATAATATAGGTCCCACCGAGCAAAGACATTGTAAACATGAGCTTCTGTTATACACTGGAACATTATAAAAAGGCAGGTTTCCATACATTGTGGATGTGATTATAAGGATTGTATTTGACACACTGTGCTCTACCAACTATGGTAATGAGAAGATATCACACACACCAACCAAAATACGTACCAAAGTTACTATATAACACAAACCAATGGGCACACAGAAATATTCCCTTTAAACATATAACATACTTATAACTGATGTGATAACACCTTATTTACATATACTTGATTAAATAAAATAGGGTCATAAAGACAACTACCTTCCTCATCATTAATTAACTAGTTTCAAAATAAAACAATTACAGGCAATAGAATCACTGTTTTCCCCTCGAGTAGAAGATTCAGATAGGATGTCCATTATTTAGCAACAAAGAATTGGCTAGCACAAACCAGATTACATCTGCCTGCTCCAACAAACACACCAATTACACTGACCCTCTTTATTCACTCCCCCACTTTCAAGAGGCTGAAACCATGACAACTAGCCTTATGGAAGATGTTTGCCTTGGTGATGCCTGTAAATAAGGTATGTTTATCCTCACACCTCTAAATAACTGGGTACCAGGAATGTGTGTTTCATTAAGGAGGAACGTTTAACTTTTTTCTGGTTGTCTCTTCAGTAGGCAGCAACAGATACATCAGGATTCACCTTAGGCAAACAAAGCAAAATGGAGCATCGCGTGCCAAGCAACAAAATGAGCCTAATCTAAATCAATATTGGAATTTCACCGGGTATATAGTAAAACTGTAAATGTTTGTTGACAAAAACTACACAGTTGAGGGATAAAACTATAACCCACCCAAGTTGTAAAACTACTGTCCCTCCAGTTTAACTTTCTAGTACTTGGCACAATGCCACTCAAGCTCCAAAGTCCAGGGCCAGAATTGTAGAAGAAATGTCCTAGCATACTCAAAGCCCTTGAAGTAGCCTAAACACGGAGAAACCTCTATCTGTGCTTTTGGTCAGAGTGGAATGGGGTATACAGTAAAGGAGAAAGTTCAGTGTTGAGAAGACAACCTGGTCATAATATGCATACTGAGTACACCAGGTGGACAAACAGCGCCCGGGACATATTATTAGAAAGCGCAACAACTAAGGTTTTGAACATAGAGATTTGCCCTAATTTGAGAGCTATAGGAGAGTTGTGTGTGTGCGCGTGTGCGTTTGGTTGACCTTGCAGATGTTTGCCCTCGTTTGAGAGTGTTCCTGTGCTGTGTGTTGTGTGTGATATGGTATTTTACCTGCTCTGGCTGGGGGGCTCTGGAGACAGTTCTGGGAGACCATGGCTGTATGAACGGAGGTAGTGGCGTGGCTGCTGAGGTCGACCACAGAGGGTATGGGGGGTGCAGGGGAAACCTGCTGGATAGTGGGCTGCCGGGACTGCTGTGGCTGGTTTTGGTTATTCTGAGCTGAGTTTGCGGGGATGCCATTCTCTGACAGAAACTCTTCCAGGTCCATGTACTCCAGCTGAAAGTTGTCCCCATCATATGGCAAGGTCTTGTCCCACAGGGTTGGCCCCAGGAAGGCCGACTGTGGAGTATTGGCACCGCCTTCCTCATCCAACTTTTTCTCTTTCTCATTCTTCTCTTTTCCAAAACCTGCAAATATTTGGAGAGAGTCATATCACTGTTAGACCAAAACAGCCAAACAATGTCTTTACAATGTCAAAACGGCTAAGCCAATAAAAGGCCAAGGTTTTAATTTATATATACACACACACAATATCTACAGCCCCTGATTGTTGATTAAACGTATAACATAGGTCTACTTGAGGCATATTTGAATGCTTATATACTTGATGCAAATAGATAAATAACCAAAACTACAGTAAACACCCCATCAACTCCAATAGCAAAAGCACCCTCTAGGGGACAACCTCCAGTCTCAGGAAATATATTTAAATTTCTCTTCAACCTATTTCCAGAAGTTTTAAAGAGTTTTTTCAAATCTTTATCTATATATTCCCTATCAAGTTGTTGACAAATAAGTACTAACTGGTTTCTAGACTGGCTAGTCTTTGGAATACTAACTATAGTGTATTTACAGTAGATTACAAACTTCCCACAATGTACTACTGTTGGACTTGCTTTTGCCCTTTAAAAGTATTTTTGTAGCAGTGTTCAGATTTTTGTCTAAGTTGTTGGGAAAGTTCTCAAAATGTCAGTTCTTTTAAAAGTTTAGATAGAATGTAGTTGATAAAACAGCGGTTGTAGTTGATAAAACAGCGGTTGTTTGTTTGGTAGAAGATATTTCTGTTCTGATTTAAATAGCAGAGAAGTAGACCAAGATGCCATATCCTCTAAGTTTTTGCCTACGTTGTTGGGAAAGTGGTCAAAGTAGCTGATGTGTCAAAAGTCTAAATGTTTACTCATTGTCTCATGCTAGAAATGTGCTCACCCAGTGCTATAAATGTTACATTTCTGAAAGTTATATGACAGTTAATTCAACAATGGGAAGTTAGCTTAACGAATGCAGTGGATAACCGTTACTAAAACAGCTGTCACTTTTGATCAGAAGAAGATAATTCTGTTCTGATTACAGTTTTGAATGTGTTGTCACGACACCAGAGTTTTGACTTCGATACCAGGTTTAGTATCACGATACCAAAATGATACCAATTGAAAAAAAGAAAGGGTATTAGCCAAAGTCACAGAATGGTAATTGATCCAGATGGATCTTTTGAGTCCATTATCATTACATTAGATTTTTTTTTTAATGTATGTATTAATTAATAAATCATAAAATAAATGTCACCTTTTTTTTTTACCAATCAAACTACATAACATTATGGTCATCATTTATTTGAATGGTAAATCTCTAGTCTATTGATAAACTGGGTAAATCAAGATGTAGCCTAGGTCTATTTACAATACAAGTGAATGCATATTCAATAGGAGTGTGTGCATGCATTGAGTTATTGACCTTGTCTTGGCTGATTTCATTGGGCTACAGATGAAAACCAATCTGTTTCCTTTCCATTTGGGACTTATTTTAAAGTATGCGCGTTCTCTTTAAAACCCATGACGTCATTCACACACACCTTTGAAAACATTTATAAATGTTTTTTTACTTTGTGAAAGCAGTGGGGAAATAAATACTGAGAGAAACGTTGTGGTCACCGTACGTACACTGACGAAGGACATACATATGGCTATATTTGGCATGAATAATAATGTCATCATTAGAAACAAACTATTACACTTCTGTCTGCGACTACTTTCAAGGGACAAGCTAAATCATATTAAAATGTGTCAAACAGAATGCCATACATCAGAAGAAGTTGTGAATGTTGTTTTTTATCATGGCAATTGTGAGGTTATTTTTGGAATGGATAGGAATTTAGGGCATTTGCAATTCCTTCAAATGTGATTGCAAATCACAGTAAAAGCATGCTGGGTGGATCAGAGTAATAGTGGGGGGGAATTGATACAGTAGAGTATCGTAATATTAATACTATTTATGACAATATTATATCAATTTTATGACTCCAAGTATCAATTCTCAACAACAAACCTTTTGTATATTTTCTGCTAGGTAGTTGACGTTAGCTGGCGCTAGTCGGCTGTACCTGTGCCAAAACGTTGGTATTTCTCCTTCTATAGCTTTGGCCTCGATCTTCTATTATATGGTGAGCCAACATGTTTTCCGCACTTTTATTTCCATGACGGATCAAAACGAGTTTTTATCATGGGTCTCTCGTGTCTCCCTGCAGCAGACACAGTGAGCAATATGTCATGAACATCGAATCACAGAAATCGCAGTATCAAATCAGAATACATATAGAACCGTGATACATATAGAATCGCAATAAATATCGTATTGGCACCTAAGTATCGCGATAATATCGTATCGTGAGGAGTCCTGGCAATTCCCAGCACTACCATTTAAGTGGTAATTCATATGAATTCAAGTTCACTACAGGCCGGTTTCACTAGATCACCATCACTGTTCACGTCGGGACTTGGTAGATCATTAATGACTAAGATGAAAAACCTTTGGACATACATAGGTCTATTGGAATAAAATGCAGCAGAATGTGTTTTGTGTGAGAGTTCAACTTCTATTCAATCTGAGGATGTTTAACAACATTTCTACATGCTGTTTTTCATTATTCAAGTTTGTTAACTTGTGTGCAGCATAAGTGGTGATGCAGCTCAGACTCCCAGTGGTTCCTCCTGACAGGCTTGGGCTAGCAATGAGGAAGTGAAGCAGGCACGGTGCTCTCGCGCTATAAGGGGACATCGGCTACGCTGATAGACAGACTTGGTCCTCTCTCAATCCGTAGACGACATGAGACATGACAGAAGTACCAAATATAACAAAAATGCTGGTACCCAACCGTTTTTCAGGTTCTAATATAGAAAAAGTACTGAAGTGTCGGTGTATCGTGAAACACGCATTTGAATAGCAGAGAAGTAGACCAAGAGTTTGTCTAAAGTGCTGGGGAGGTTTACAGAAAATGCAGTTGATGCGGTTACTAAAACAGCTGTACCGTTTTATCGCAAGAATATATTTTTGTTACGATTTCAGATTTCAATAGCAGAGAAGTAGAGGAAGATTCCATACGCCATAACTGTTTGTCTAACTTGTTGGCAAAGTGTCAATGTAGCTGATTGTTGTCACACGTTATTGTTCACAGTGCATAGAATGTTGGATGTATTGATGTCACAATGGGACCTTTAGAATGTTGAAATCCCTTTAAAGTGGATGGAGGACAAAACGAAGGGCAAAAAGCTTTATAGTTTATAAAGCGTAAAGGATATCCACAAGTTGTATACAAGCACACTGGTCCTGACCACTCTGCACCTTTTAAACGTTTGAATGACGTTTCTAGCTTAAACGGTGTACGAAAAAATAGCACTCCCAAAAATAATAAGTACTGTATAATAAAAACTTACAGTGGGAAGTTTTCTGTCGTAAGTCACATGAATTAAAGGGATTGTTGCTACACTGTATCGTTATCAATGTATTTTTTACATTTAATGACAAATTGCAACCATCATGGATCATACAGTACTCCTTCCCGATCTGGCTAGATGTAGTAGTACTAATACATTACACTTAATGCGGCAATCAGCAGTATAAACAATAACAAAGCGAATCCCCCGACATTGGTTCGGTAAAAAGCTGAGGGATGGGGCTAGAGAAATGTAACCACTCAAATGCATAGACATGAAGAGTTTGAGTTATGGATACAAGGATTGACCATCCATGATATCAAAATTATAGTTTTAACCATGTTGGGTCTATATAGTGTTTGTTTACATTTTCATTGTTTACAAACATTGGAGTAAAACAATCTTATATTTGGGGTTCTGATGGGGTATGACAGTTGAACTAAGCTCATGAGGCATTTGTAAGTTCTACTCTTCAAGAATCAATTAATTTATAAGTCCAAAAATGGATGTAGCAACAGTGATTGTCCATTTAATTTACACTTGAATCAACGCCAATTCTTAGTAACCAAAGGTGAGAAACACCGGGCTACTGAAATATTGTAGCCATCCGAGACGTTGTTTTTTCTGCATTGTATCTTGCTTGCTCAGGCGCTGCAACACTGACAGATCCTGCTTGAAAGCGAGAACGACAAAACAATCGTATCAAAAAAGAATGTAAACTACCACGTAACAAATTATTTGACGTCTGCGTTTTGTTTACCTTCTTCATGATGAAATGGCAGCTTCATTGGATTCTCCAACAGGGATTTCAGTACGCCATTAGTTGGAGGTTGGAAAGATGAGTTTATAGGAACAGGTCTGGCCATTTTCTCCATTGGTCTGGAGGACGATAGTATAGCGTACAATTGCTGTTATTCCAAAAGAAGACCCACGTTTGAAAATATGTTAAACAAACACCAAACGTCAATGCTTGACCCAACCTGGAGTTCTGACCGAGAAATTGATATCCGCGCAGGAAATAACAATTACGGTTTTCGTCGAACGACGCTAGTTCGAGAAGGCAGAGAATCAACTGGATGTGAAGCTCAAGATGGTTCACAATCCATTTGTGGACACCGATGTACATGACGTCAAACCTTTGGCAAATACTTGAATACCGACTGCGAATGGGAAGGAGGGACTGACCACTGCTGAATAGGGAACTTATTTGTTTCACGTTTTTTCCCTATCATTTTTTTCTCAGCCCCTTTCTCCTTCAAAATATATATGTCAATCATGTTAATTGACAGATTACTCCGACATGGCGTATGTGATCGTTGTACTACCCACATCTATTAGCCTTGGTATGTAGTGCCAGATCCATAGATTGAGCCCCACATACAGTTCTCTCTCTCCCTCACTGGTGGCAGCAGTGGGATCATTGTGGTGTTCTCTCGGGGGGCGTGTAAGCATGTGAAGCTTTGAGTGTGAGGACATACAACCCTTCTTTAGAGGGGGAATATTGTAATTTAGGCCTACTGCAATGTGGTGTAGTGAGCTTAGTTGGACGTATACACAGAGGCCTGTGTTACTAGGTGCTCAGCTCTGTAATAGGATATGGATCAAGCCCCCATCATAGCGCTCTCTCTCCTGTACATTCAATAGATAACTTAAAGCTTGTTTCCACCAAACTGGTAACTATTAAACTAATCATTTTTTGTCACACACACACCAGATAGTTGTAGTGAAATGTGTTGTTTTACAGGGTCACCCATAGTAGTATGGCACCCCTGGAGTAAATTAGGGTTAAGTGCCTTGCTCAAGAGCACAGCGACAGACTTTTCACCTTGTCAGCTCGGATATTCAAACCAGTGACCTTTCAGTTACTGGCCCAACCTGCTAACCGCTAGGCTACTAAAAGGAGTAGGCTTATAACAGGTGTGCCAACTGTACATTTCTTAACCTTAGACCTATAGGCCACAGAGTAATTGAATTAGGCAAACATTTATTTTTATCTCTATTATGTCCTACAAACATTTAACCTATGGTCTACAACAGCCCTCTACACTCATTGTATTTCTTAAAACCAATCAATTAGAATGATGCTAGTACAAAAATGCCTAGGACATCTACAGCACCCAATGTCACAGGAAAGCAAAAAAGATCATCAAGCACATCACATCGTATTAGTAACATGCTTATTTATGAGCCCCTAACCAACCACGCAGTTTAAAATAAATACAGATAAGAATAAGAGATAAAAGTAACAAGTAATTAAAGAGAAACAGTAAAATAACAATAGCGAGACAATGTACAGGGGGTACCGATACAGAGTCAATGTGCAGGGGCACCGGTTAGTTGAGGTAGTATGTACATGTAGGTAGAGTTAAAGTGACTATGCATAGATGACAACAGAGAGTAGCAGTTGTGTAAAGAGGGGGGAGGGGGGGAGGGAGGGACTGCAAATAGTCTGGATAGCCATTTGACTAGGTGTTCTTAGTCTTATGGCTTGGGGGTAGAAGCAGTTTAGAAGCCTCTTGGACCTAGACTTGGGGCTCCGGGACCGCTTGCCGTGCGGTAGTAGAGAGAACAGTCTATGACTAGGGTGGCTGGGGTCTTTAACAATATAGGGCCTTCCTCTGACACCGCCTTGTATAGAGGTTCTGGATGGCAGGAAGCTTGGCCCCAGTAATGTACTGGGCCATTCGCACTGCCCTCTGTAGTGCCTTGCGGTCAGAGGCCGAGCAGTTGCCATACCAGGCAGTGATGCAACCAGTCAGGATGCTCTCGATGGTGCAGCTGTAGAACCTTAAGGATCTGAGGACCCATGCCAAAACTTTTCAGTCTCGAGGTGGAATAGGTTTTGACGAGCCCTCTTCATGACTGTCTTGGTGTGCTTGGACGGCCTGTTCATCCTGCTGTCATCCAGAAGGTGAGGTCAGTACAGGTGCATCAAAGCTGGGACGGAGAGACTGAAAAACACCCATCTCAAGGTCATCAGACTGTTAAATAGACATCACTAGCCGGCCTTCACCCAGTACCCTGCCCTGAACTTAGTCACGGTCACTAGCCGACTACCACCCGGTTACTCTACCATGTATCTTAGAGACCGCTGTCCTATGTACAGACAGAAGTTTACATACAGTTAGGTTGGAGTCATTAAAACACATTTTTCAACCACTCCACAAAGTTCTTGTTAAACATGCGTACTATTGTTTGTACAGATGAACGTGGTACCTTCAGGCGTTTGAAAATTGCTCCCAAGGATGAACCAGACTTGTGGAGGTCTACAATTTTTTTCTGAGGTCTTGGCTGATTTCTTTTGATTTTCCCATGATGTCAAGCAGAGGCACTGAGTTTGAAGGTAGGCCTTGAAATACTTCCACAGGTACACCTCCAATTGACTCAAATTATGTCAATTAGCCTATCAGAAGCTTCTATAGCCATGACATAATTTTCTGGAATTTTCCAAGCTGTTTAAAGGCACAGTCAACTTAGTGTATGTAAACTTCTGACCCACCCGAATTGTGATACAGTGAATGAAATAGTGAAATAATCTGTCTGTAAACAATTGTTTGAAAAATTACTTGTGTCATGCACAAAGTAGATGTCCTCACCGACTTGCCAAAACTATAGTTTGTTAACAAGAAATTTGTGGAGTTGCTGAAAAACGAGTTTTAATGACTCTAACCTAAGTGTATGTATACTTCCGACTTCAACTGTATGTATGTGTCCCATCATCCCATCATATATACTGTATATACAGTACCAGTCAAAAGTTTGGACACACTTACTCATTCCAGGGTTTTTCTTTATTTTTGACTATTTTCTACATTGTAGATTAATAGTGAAGACATCAAAACTATGAAATAACACATATGGAATCATGTAGTAAGCAAAAAAGTGTTTAACAAATCAAAGTTAAGTTTGCCTTGAATTCTAAATAAATCACAGTGTCACCAGCAAAGCACCCCCACACCATCACACCACCTCCTCCATGCTTCACGGTGGGAACTACACATGCGGATATCATCCATTCACCTACTATGCGTCTCACAAAGACACGGCGGTTGGAAGCAAAAATCTCACATTTGGACTCACCAGACTAAAGGACAGATTTTCACCGTTCTAATGTCCATTGCTTGTGTTTCCTGGCCAAAGCAAGTCTCTTATTATTATTGGTGTCCTTTAGTAGTAGTTTCTTTGCAGCATTTCGACCATGAAGGCCTGATTCACACAGTCTCCTCTGAACAGTTGATGTTGAGATGTGTCTGTTACTTGAACTCTGAAGCATTTATTTGGGCTGCAATTTCTGAGGCTGGTAACTCTAATGAACTTATCCTCTGCAGCAGAGGTAACTTTGGGTTTTCCTTTCCTATGGCGGTCCTCATGAGAGCCAGTTTCATCATAGCGCTTGAAGAAACATTCAAAGTTCTTGACATTTTCCGGATTGACTGACCTTTATGTCTTAAAGTAATGATGGACTCTGTTTATTTGAGCTGTTGTTGCCATAATATGGACTTGGTCGTTTACCAAATAGGGCTATCTTCTGTATACCACCCCTACCTTCTCACAACACAACTGACTGGCTAAAATGCATTAAGAAGGAAAGGAATTCCTCTAATTAACTTTTAACAAGGTACACCTGTTAAATGAAATGCATTCCACGGGACTAACTAATGAAGCTGGTTGAGAGAATGCCAAGAGTGTGCAAAGCTGTCATCAAGGCAAAAGGTGGCTAGTTTGAAGAATCTCAAATATAAAATATATTTTGATTTGTTTATCACGTTTTGGGTTATTACATGATTCCATATGTGTTATTTCATAGTTTTGATGCCTTCACTGTTATTCTACAATGTAGAACATAGTAAAAATAAAGAAAAACCCTGGAATGAGTAAATGTGTCCAAACTTTTGACTGGTACTGTATATTAAAAGTCAAATGTATGTCCCAGATTGGGTCCATATCAAGTGAATGATTGGCCTATGTTGGGATCCCTATATCTGAAAGTTTGGGAAACAACCTCAGTTCACCTCAACAGAGGAGCTGAGTCTAACAACTTCATAAAACATAAATAAATATTTAGTTTAATTGGCTAAGTTGCTTTAAAAAAAAAAAGTAAATTTAGGCCATATTTCAGTCATGGCTTGTTGTGGGTGGTAGTGGTAGTGGTGGTTGAGATGGATTTATTCCTCAGATAGAGTAGTTCTGACTAAAACTGCACCATTCTACACAGCATACCAGAGTGGGAGTACAGAGATCACAAATACTGTATGTGAGAATCTCACTTTGCCTGCAGCCGTTTTTAGGGTTCTTGTGAATAGGGTTGTATGATCAGTATATCCAAACACACTACCCTGGACCTTTCCCCCTCACTCCCCCACAACCAAAATATAGAATTGAAGATTCAACTGGTTGAAATGTGTAAAATGAAACCCACAGCTTAATTTGAATTGTACCGACAGAGAGGAGACTATGGTTTTTCAAGAAGATTGTCCCACTTAGCCGTGGAAGTCATGTGATTAAGAATTCAGGGGCTGAACGGAAAAAGAACAACTCACTGAAACGAGCCAGAGTACAGTAGCTAAAGGCCTGTGGAAGGGACTGAAACGAGCCACAGTACAGTAGCTAAGGGCCTGTGAATGGGACTGAAACGAGCCACAGTACAGTAGCTAATGATCAGTATATCCAAACACACTACCCTGGACCTTTCCCCCTCACTCCCCCACAACCAAAATATAGAATTGAAGATTCAACTGGTTGAAATGTGTAAAATGAAACCCACAGCTTAATTTGAATTGTACCGACAGAGAGGAGACTATGGTTTTTCAAGAAGATTGTCCCACTTAGCCGTGGAAGTCATGTGATTAAGAATTCAGGGGCTGAACGGAAAAAGAACAACTCACTGAAACGAGCCAGAGTACAGTAGCTAAAGGCCTGTGGAAGGGACTGAAACGAGCCACAGTACAGTAGCTAAGGGCCTGTGAATGGGACTGAAACGAGCCACAGTACAGTAGCTAAGGCCTGTGGAAGGGACTGAAACGAGCCACAGTACAGTAGCTAAGGCGTGTGGAAGGGACTGAAACGAGCCACAGTACAGTAGCTAGGGCCTGTGGAAGGGACTACTGGGTGGGGCCCACTAAGTACCTTTAAGATACATGATATGGATAACATGGGTCTTAAAACATTAATTGAGAACCCTTGATATTGACCAACTATTTTGGGACTTAGCATCATGTGCAGCTATTGATTAGAACCACTTGACATGATTTATTGTCCACCACAGCCAATTAAAATTATATTTACCATTCAAAAGTATTGATTTTATTTGCAATTATTATACATTTAAATCAATTTCAGTGGCCTAATGTAGACATATTACAAATCAGTGAGGGGCACTTGCCATCTCGAAAGTGTATTTGATCTCATAGAGGTCTACCAACCCTGTTCTAGCTCTGGCCATGAGGGTTAGACCTCCGCCTTAGCTGCACTAGCTGTGTCATGTTCCCCATGGCTCTCCACCTGGGCGTAGGCTTCCTGTTAAACTACTGGGCCTGAAAAAGAAAACATGACAGATCTCACTCGGCCTGTCTGAGGAGCTAGATGGGAGACCAAGCCCAGAAGGGTTTAGAATCCTCTCCTTAGTAGTGGCAAACTACTCAAGCTGGAAGTATTCATTGTTTTAATTCCAACTTCTTTGTGCACTGTGTATTTTGTACTTTTACATTTGCAGTGCACTTCAACTTGAAGTTGAGCCCGTGAGAAGGGTCACATTTCAACATTCTCTTTGTCATGTTTCAACTGGACCATAGCATAGCTCTATCCTCTGTGTTTTTTAACAAGTAAAAGTGATGGATTACCAGTAATACAAGTGTAAGTGTTGATAAATGCAGTCAATTTGACTGGCTTTTACAGTACAGCTGAGTAGACTTCTACATTTCACAGTTGGCCCTCCTTACTCTGCTCCATGCAATGCAGATATGTCACCGTGTATTTTCAATGTCACTGCTGTGGCTTAAGTGCATGTTACTCAAGGAATATATAATTTATTAATTGTTCATAAAGTGTTGGTCCCCTCCATTTTTTATTTATTTTGTTATATAAGTGCCCGACAGTACTGTTCTGTGAAATACATGCAGAGTCTAATTCAATGCAACATCCCCCTCCCAATGCTCCCCCTGACAATAATTCACACTGAGGGTTCAGGTGTGGTTTTGGGCAAGATGTGGCACACAGAATCCTGCAGCACGGTGAGCTAGGGATAACGGCCTGAGTCCGCGTGTAATTACTCTGTGAAATGTTACATAACATGAATAGTTTTCTGTTGAAAAGAGCTTCAGCTTCATTTCAGCTTCCGCAGCATGCTACCCTAGACCTTCAGGCCTGCTGAGGTATTACAGTACAGCTTTTTATCTCAGCGTGTTTATTCATTCACATTATCCTTTTTCGCAGAAAGATGACGTGACATTGTTGACCTCTCGACCCCTGGCTATTTCAGGCACATCATATACGTACAGTGGCTGATGTTAATCCTTCGGATTTCGTTATATTCCCAAGGGGAATCCAAGTGGCCTGGGCCAACGCTAAAAAATAACTTATTTAGGGTTGGTTATTTTTAGAGGAGTGTAGTCGTCAAGATGTTCTGTGCTTATATATAGTTTTGAGTCAATTTGAGTGAGGCGTCCTCAAAGATAATCCCAGATTATGGAGACATCTGACCTACCTGGAACCCTGCTCCTCCTTCTCCAAATGGAAGCACTTCAGGGAGCTCATTCTTTACCACAGCATTGCAACTCAAACATCCCCAAACCTGAGAGTGTCATGTTCTGACCTTAGTTCTTTTGTATTTTCTTTGTTTTAGTATGGTCAGGGCGTGAGTTGGGTGGGTTATCTATGTTTGAGTTTCTATGTTGTGTTTTTCGTTTGGCCTGATATGGTTCTCAATCAGAGGCAGGTGTTAGTCATTGTCTCTGATTGGGAACCATATTTAGGGAGCCTGGTTTCTGTTGTGTTTTGTGGGTGGTTGTCTTCCGTGTCTGTGTGTTCCACACGGAACTGTTTCGGTTTTCAGTAGTTCACTTTATTGTTTTGTATCTCAGTGTTCAGTTTGTTCTATTAAAGATTCATCATGAACACTTACCACGCTGCATATTGGTCCGACATTTCTTACTCCTCGTCAGATGAGGAGGACGAATACCGTTACAGAGAGATTGCCAAGGGTTACACCAAAACCTCTTCAGAAATAGAATGGGCATGAATGTACAATATATAGCAATAACAATTCCATGAGAAGTCCATGTACCCAGGCAAGCATAAGGCAGGGTAACACTCTTCCGTTTCTGATTCCGTTTGCTTTGATTTAACCTGTGGCAAGTAAACATTTCTTGGAATCAGAAGAGCTCAAACTCGGGCTTTGTGAGGTAGAGCAATCAAGCCATAAGTGATACTCTAACCAGATCTAATTTCATTGACAAAGTGTTCAGAGAACACTCAACAAGACAGGTGGGCGGCATGAGACAAAGGCTACGTGTCAAATGTATGTCTCCGTGGTAACACCTTGCGAAGAAGTGGCAATAGACAGTCGGAGACAAGGACATGATCTGTATGTTTTTCCATTTGAATGTTATCACTACAAGGGGAAAGAACTCTACAATGTTTTGTTCATTTACATTAGGAACAAGAAACAGGGTTTTAGGGCTGTACAGTATTTGCTCTATGCAGCTGCATGCATTCTTAGCTTCTACTTCACACACTGATTCTCCATCCTCTGCATGATTCTGCCCGTCTATCACCTCCTCTCCCTGCCTGAGATGTGAGTTATTGAGGGTCATCTCCAGCTCCCATACACTGCATTAAGCTCTCACAGCGCCAAAATACTGAGCTGCTGCTGCCCACACACACATCAAGAGCAATGCAGGTGAAGAAATCTCTCTGCAGGGTTGCCAGATATGCTTGATTTATTAAGCGCATGTATAGGTAGAAATAAGAGTAAAGAACAGCCAATTGACTTATACTATTCAGGTCATCAGAGTTTGTTTAGCTGGAGATGTAGCCTATAGATACATAAAACATTTGGTGCTTTGGAGACATTTAGTCACAATGACCCACATCTTGCTGACATTGAGTCCATGCAGATTTCTTGAGATTTGAAGCAAAGCACAAAGCATGTTTTGACATACGACCATTACATGTTGCCATTAATAAAACAAAAAAATCTACTTCAATCAAGGTTTTCTACAAATGACCTGCTTGAATCCATTGATTGTATTGACTTGGCCTTTGAACAAGAAGTCAATAGGGAAAGCTGCTTAGTGGTTTACACTTAGAGAGGTTACTGAGGATGAAGAACATCACAAGTCAATACTTTTCAACCTACTGGAAGCGCATTTAACAAATCTCTACACAGAGTAATAATCACAACACACATATCTGTCTACCCTTTGTTCAAGGTGTGCTGTCACTTGTCATGTCATTCAGTTTCTATGCCCTGGGGAAACGACTGTACATTTCACTATATGGAATACTTTCAGAGAAATTTACTTGAGTACATTGTGACTTCAGCAAAGTGTTTTGCCTCATAGCTTACCTTACCTTGGCCAAGATTCAATCAGATAAAGTGTTAACCCGAAGACAGCCGACACCCTCATAGCTGATGTTTTTGCAGTGTCTGAGGTATAAAGGCAGCCACGTATTAGGTTCGGTTTGCGAAGCTAACGTCTGTGCTTCGCATACTCCCTTAAAAGACCATTGCTTGAAAAACTGCAATATTACTGTTTGTCCCTCTTGAGACACCATAGCAACAACATACCCAGTATACATTTCCTCAAAATAGTCTGAATTAATCTGAGATAAATCAAGAAATCTGTAATTAATTGAAGTTTTTGCTGAGATCTTAGTTGCGCAATTTTACATCTAACTAAGATGTTTGGTGCAGTATTTCTCAAGTAAAAAAATCTGCATAAAAACTAGCCATCTGTCACGCCCTGACCATAGTTTGCTTTGTATGTTTCTATGTTTTGATGGGTCAGGGTGTGATCTGAGTGGGCATTCTATGTTGTATGTCTAGTTTGTCTATTTCTATGTGTTTGGCCTGATATGGTTCTCAATCAGAGGCAGGTGTTAGTCGTTGTCTCTGATTGGGAACCATATTTAGGTAGCCTGTTTTTTATTGTGGGTTGTGGGTGATTGTTCCTGTTCCTGTGTTTGTGTATATTCACCGTTCAGGACTGTTTCGTATCATTCTTGTGTTTTGTTTGTTTTTTGTTAGATTATTCGTGTTCATTAAAATGGATAATTATCACGCTGCATTTTGGTCCTCCTCTCTTTCTCCTAACGACGATCGTGACACCATCTCTCACTGAATGACAACAAACACTTAATTGAAGAATCACTTCCATAGCTCTCACTCCTACTAGGAGTAGTACTGTTGACCAATCACAGAGGAAGGGCTACCGAACAGCTAAAAAAAAAAAAATGTCGATCACCAAAACAAACAAAAACATTACAAAATGTTGTCATAATATATGCAAAAACTGTTTTGACTGGGTAGCATGCGACAGGCTTGACTGCATCGGAGCTGTCAAATCGGTGAGCAGCTAATCTTGATCATTAACATGAAGCACGTCCCACTCCTGTTAGAAGTTCAGAATGAGAAAGTGTAGGCTAAATAGAAATAATGACGCTCAAATTGAAAATCATCAAATTAAATAATGAGGATTTCTATCAGCCTAATCGAGGTGTAGATTACGTCTCACATTCCAGTTTTCAAATTTGTTAACAAGGCTGCATGGTATTTCTCTTAATGCGACTTCGTGCAGCCAATGGCAATGTCCGCTTTAGGTATAATGCCAGCAGACACTTGTGGATTTGACAGCTCTAACACAGTTCCACCTCCAACACTGCCAAAACAGTGTTTTTACATAACAGAAATGATGCACATGATTGAGCATAATAACATTCTTATTAAAAAAAACATTACGCTGAAGGACATCACTCCTTTATGGTTAAGTAAAATACACATTTGATATGACTGGCTGCTCTTAATTGACCATTTATTGATTACTTATGCTTATAATTACTTAATATGATTTGAACTTTAAAACAGCATTACAATGTAAATGGATTTGTGCATTAAAGAAAAGAAAATGTCCTCCTGTGTGTATGACCCCGCTCTGGCTTTAGTGTGATCTGGCAGGAAGAAAACAAATACTTTGATTAAAATATAATATTAACTCTTATAATGAATCAGTCTAATTTCTGAACTACAGACTGGTGGTTATTGCTCAGTTAAAGTAATCTCCTTTTTACATTGGATAGGGGACTTTCTTGTATCATTTTTTCATGGCACAGTAGCACTTCTTTCTTTGCCACCCATCCCTTGCTCCTCTCCTCCTCTCCTTCTCTGCAGTTTTTTGTGTGCTTAGTTATCATCATCCACGTCCACATCTGCTCTTTGATGGCTTGTTGTGTCACATTGCTGCACAGTTGGCCTTCACATGGCACACAGTAGAACGCAGCAGGCCAGCCGCATTGCTGCCCCAGGAGATGTGTGTCCCTCGGGGATCTGCTGGGGAGAGACCACCCTCAGCCTACACACAACACTCATCATCCCTGCAGAAAATACTCTGCTAAAACAACAGTATCCCCACACACACACAATAAGAAGTCACATGCTGCCAGTGCACACAGACTCGTTTTCTCACACACACATAAACATTCAGGGGAGAACGGATACATCTCCTTTCTCATCAGTGGATACACACAGCCACGCACGCAGGCACGTTCACACACACACACACTGAAATAGAGCTGTGTCCATCTGTTGTGGCTGGTTGTTTTTACAGTCAACAACAGATAGAGACAGCATGTTGGCTAGGGCTAAGGACCAGCGGAGATGGAGCGTTCAAGGGGAGGGAGTCAGAAAGTGAAGATGGAGACAGGGGATGTCCACAGCATAGCAGACCTTTCTCTGTGCCTTGCCTGTCATTTCTCCATGACACAGACAACAGTCTGAACCCAGACCCCTCTCTCTCTCTCTCTCTCTCTCTCTCTCTCTCTCTCTCTCTCTCTCTCTCTCTCTCTCTCTCTCTCTCTCTCTCTCTCTCTCTCTCTCTCTCTCTCTCTCTCTCTCTCTCTCTCTCTCTCTCTCTCTCTCTCTCTCTCTCTCTCTCTCTCTCTCTCTCTCTCTCTCTCTCTCTCTCTCTCTCTCTCTCTCTCTCTCTCTCTCTCTCTCTCTCTCTCTCTCTCTCTCTCTCTCTCTCTCTCTCTCTCTCTCTCTCTCTCTCTCTCTCTCTCTCTCTCTCTCTCTCTCTCTCTCTCTCTCTCTCTCTATGGAGAAGTGTGGTTGGCCATCCTAACACACTAATCTGCTTAGAGTCTACCGGTGTGTCCTTGTCCTTGGCACTGATATGGTATGATAGTTGACAGGTTGAGATGGAGAGGAGGGAGAGTAGCTGAAGGTTAATGTGAGATTATAGACTGAGGGTAGTGACTGTCGTGCTATTTTGAGATATATAATCAAATCAAATCTAACTTTATTTGTCACATGCGCCGAATACAACAAGTGTAGACCTTACAGTGAAATTCTTACTTACAAGCCGTTAACCAACAGTGCAGATCAAGAAGAGTTAAGAAAATATTTACCAAAGAAACTAAAGCAAATTTAAAAAAAAAAGTAACACAAAATAACAGTAACAAGGCTATATACAGAGGGGACCAGTATCGAGTCTATGTGCGTGGGTACAGGTTAGTCAAGGTAATTTGTACATGTAGGTAGTGACTATGCATAGTGTACAAAACAAATGGGGGGGGGGGGGTCAATGTATATATTCCAGTGACAATTTGATTAGTTGTTCAGCAGTCTTATGTCTTGGGGTTAGAAGCTGTTATAAGGAGCCTATTGGTCCTAGACTTGGCGCTCCGGTACCGCTTGCCGTGCGGTAGCAGAGAAAACAGTCTATGACTTGGGTGACTGGAGTCTCTGACAATTTTTTGGGCTTTCCTCTGACACCGGCTATTACATAGGTCCTGGATGGCAGGAAGCTTGGCCCCAGTGATGTACTGGGCCGTACGCATTACCCTCTGTAGTGCCTTACGGTCAGATGCCGACAGTTGCCATACCAGCTGGTGATGCAACCAGTCAGGATGCTCTCGATGGTGCAGCTGTAGAACTTTTTGAGGATCTGGGGACCCATGCCAAATCTTTTCGATCTCCTGAGGGGGAAAAGGTGTTGTCGTGCCCTCTTCACGAATGTCTTGGTATGTTTGTTGGTGATGTGGACACTAAGGAACTTGAAACTCTCGACCCGCTCCACTACAGCCCTGTCGATGTTAATGGGGGCCTGTTCGGCCCTCCTTCTCCTGTAGACCACGTTCAGCTCCTTTGTCTTGCTCACATTGAGGGAGAGGTTGGAGAGGTCTCTGACCTCCTCCCTATAGGCTGTCTCATCGTTGTCGGTGATCAGGCTTACCACTGTTGTGTCGTCAGCAAACTTAATGATGGTGTTGGAGTCGTGCTTGGCCATGCAGTCGTGGGTGAACGGAGTACAGGAGGGAACTAAGCACGCACCCCTGAGGGGCCACAGTGTTGAGGATCAGCGTGGCAGACATGTTGTTGCCTACCCTTACCACCTGGGGGCGGCCCGTCAGGAAGTCCAGGATCCAGTTGCAGAGGGAGGTGTTCAGTCCCAGGGCCCTTAGCTTAGTGATGAGTTTTGTGAACGCTGAGCTGTAGTCAATGAACAGCATTCTCACATCGGTGTTCCTTTTGTCCAGGTGGGAAAGGGCAGTGTGGAGTGCAATTGAGATTGCGCCATCTGTGGATCTGTTGGGGCGGTATGTGAATTGGAGTGGGTCTAGGGTATCCGGGAGGATGCTGTTGATGTGAGCCATGACCAGCCTTTCAAAGCACTTCAGTGCTTCCTTGGACACAGGGACTATGGTGGTCTGCTTGAAACACGTAGGTATTACAGACTCGGTCAGGGAGAGGTTAAAAATGCCAGTGAAGACACTTGCCAGTTGGTCCGCGCATGCTTTGAGTACACGTTCTGGTAATCCGTCTGGCCCCGTGGCTTCACACCATGAAAAAGTGCTAAGTGAGCATCATGCACTGTTCAGATTTGGTATTTGGTATTTTATTAGGATCCCTATTAGCTGTTGCAAAAGCAACAACTACTCTTCCTGGGGTCCACACAAAACACGAAACACAATACAGAATGACATAATACAGAACATCAATCGGCAAGAACAGCTCAAAGACAGAATTACATTTAAAAAATGTAAAGGCACACGCAGCCTACATATCGATGCATGCACACAAACTATCTAGGTCAAATAGGGGAGAGGCGTTGTGCCACGAGTGGTTGCTTCATCTGTTTTTTTAAAAACCAGGTTTACTGTTTATTTTAGCAATATGAGATGGAAGGTAGTTCCATGCAATTAGGGCTCTATATAATACTGTATGCTTTCTTGAATTTGTTCTGGATTTGGGGACTGTGAAAAGACCCCTGGTGGCATGTCTGGTGGGATAAGTGTGTGTGTCAGAGCTGCATAGTATTTATATCAGCCCTCTGATTACAATTAAGAGCAAAACGTGCCGCTCTGTTCTGGGCCAGCTGCAGCTTAACTAGGTCTTTCCTTGCAGCACTGGACCACTGGGACAGTGATAGAATCATGCACTGTTTAGATGTGATAGAATCATGCACTGTTTAGATGTGATAGAATCATGCACTGTTTAGATGTGATAGAATCATGCACTGTTTAGATGTGATAGAATCATGCACTGTTTAGATGTGATAGAATCATGCACTGTTTAGATGTGATAGACTCATGCATTGTTTAGATGTGATAGAATCATGCACTGTTTAGATGTGATAGACTCATGCACTGACAGCACTGTAGTCCTTTTATCATCAGCCAAACACAATGCTCTATCTGACAGAGAAAAAAATGACCTGCAGCTCAAGCTGAATATGAGTACAGTATAGAGGATGTAGGGGGTAGAGGGTAGAGGGCAGGGGAGAAGGATAGAGAGTAAGGGGCCATGACCATCTGCAGTGAAGCCTGAGAGGAGATATGCCCAATGTCTGCAGCCTCCACTGTGAAATCGATTTAGGCCTACAGAGATGTGTACATTCAGCCATGTCTTAATACAGGGAAGGTTTCAATTATATAACCCTCTGAAATGCATTATAAATGGCAAAGTTATTGTAGACACAGGTCATCCAAACTACCAAAGGAATCCCCAAAGGGCATCTTGATATGCATTTTAGTGTATGAAGTGAAAGGCATTCCATAGATTTCAGTTATATCCTGTGTACTAGGATAGGACAACGACAACATATGTTGTCCCAGTGGTAGGGGTGGCTCCCCTGCAGGCCCGGGCCTGTGTGCTCCCTGATCCACGTCCCCTACTCTGGCCCCAGGAGGGCGGCCCGGCTGGCGGCTGAGAGAACAGACTGTGCCGGAGGAAGTGGCCCCCAGCCGTCTGCGTTTGTCACGGAAGCCCCTTGGATGGATGCCAGCCACCCTTTAGACCCAGTTACAGTACAGAGTTACAGTCTGCCAGTTACAGTACAGAGTTACAGTCTGCCAGTTACAGTCTGCTCTCACAGACACTCATGTCAGAAGGAGAACAAGCAACAGGCTAAATAGTAATGACCAGGCATATACCAATTGGACAATCAGTATGGAAATTATTACATTTTTCATGAATAATATTTAGAAGTTTTAGCAAACTCCACAGATATTGTAAATTATGAGTCCACTCATACAGATGCCATATCTTAATTTGATCCAGTTTCTCAGAGCAGGAAAAGAATCCTGCAGAAACAGGAAATGTGAATTATAATCAGTGGCAATTTTAGCATGTAAATCTTGGTGGGGCAAATTCAACAACAACAAAAATATGATGCATGCCACACAACCGCTCACTGAATAGCAGACTAGTGATTGCTTTGCAACGCCTGCAGTTAGCCACTGATTCCTTCCAAACCATTAATTTTTGAATTTGCAATTTCCAACTTGTTGTGTAATGTTTATGTCCAATGGCTGATGAGCACTGATATGTTGTATCTATTATTTCTCTCCATATGACAAGAATTGAAAAGGATTTGCCAGTAGATTGTCAACTTGATTCATGATAATGGCTGCTTGTCCAGCTTGCTAGCTAACATTTTGAAAGTATGATGTTGACATGATCAGTCCAATCAAAGCTATGGTAGATATAATGTAATTTGATGTAATTTTATCTGTGGCCAATGACCTTGAGCCTTCTTGGATGGGCACTTCTAATGTAAATCTATGGCAGCACCCAAGGGGCTTGAATTTTATAGCTCTCCCTGTAGATTTTGCTGTGAAGTAGTGTCCCCATGAGTGACAGAACACTGGGCCAATCACAGCGCAACTAGAGAACATTACCAACCCCTACACTCTGTATTTCTTGCTGTCTGCATCACCACCACAGAAAGCACTGAGCTAGCCTGAAACACCTGCATTTTGGAACTGCCTTACTCAAGAAAGCAAAAAATGAGACCATATTTGTATGCGGCTTTATTAACTCAAAGATTATTTCAAATCAAATCAAATAGTATTGGTCACATACACATGGTTAGCAGATGTTATTGCGAGTGTAGCAAAATACTTTGTTTACATTGTTTGTAAACTGATACGTGACACGTACTAATGCCAAAATATTTTTTAGCTAAACAGGTGGGGCTCAAAACAGGCTCTGCCCCACGTGCCCTGAATGACGTGTCAGGGAAAGGGAAAGGGGGATACCTAGTCAGTTGTACAACTGTCACCACTGGTTATAATGTGGATTATAATTAATGGAAGACATTTTAAGACATGTTTTCCGTTAGGGTAAATCAAGTCAGAAATGTTAAGTGTAAATTACAAACCTTATAAGCCTTTTTAAACCTTGAATACACTACATGCTTGCATGTTCTGCTGTGCAGGAAAACGTCTGCAACAACAGGATGATCAAATTAAGATACGGCATCTGTTAAAAAATATACATATATATTTCCCCTTTATTTAACCAGGTAGGCCAGTTAAGAACAAGTTCTCATTTACAACTGCGACCTGGCCAAGATAAAGCAAAGCAGTACGACACAAACAACAACACAGAGTTACACATGGAATAAACAAACGTACAATCAATAACACAATTGAAAAGTCTATGTACAGTGTGTGCAAATGAGGTAAGATTAGGGAGGTAAGGCAATAAATAGGCCACAGTGGCAAAATAATTACAATATAGCAATTAAATACTGGAGTGATAGATGTGCAGAAGATGAATGTGCAAGTAGAGATACTGGGGTGCAAAAAGTTAGTGAGGGAGATATGAGTCTCCAGCTTCAGCGATTTTTGCAGTTCGTTCCAGTCATTAGCAGTAGAGAACTGGAAGGAAAGGCGGCCAAAGAGGAGTTGGCTTTGGCGATGACCAGTGAAATATACCTGCTGGAGCGCGTGCTACGGGTGGGTGCTGCTATGGTGACCAGTGAGCTGAGATAAGGCAGGGCTTTACCCAGCAAAGACTTATAGATGACCTGGAGCCAGTGGGTTTGGCGATGAATATGAAGCGAGGGCCAGCCAACGAGAGCATACAGGTCCAGTGGTGGGTAGGATATGGGGCTTTGGTGACAAATCCTAATTCTGTAGTGAGAGTCAACTTTGGGTCTCCTAAAGGGAAAAATCTAAATTAGGATTTCTCTTGGGTCACTACTGTATCAATCAATCAAATTGATTCATGAAGTTCTTTTTACATCATCAGTTGCCACAAAGTGCTTATACAAAAACCCAGCCTAAAACCCCTCAGAGCTCCATACTGTTGCTGATGGCGCCGACAGAGATAGTCGCCTCGCTTCGAGTGCTAAGAAAACTATGCAGTATTTTTTTTTTTTTAATGTATTATTTCTTTCATTGTTATCCCAGGAAATCTTAACTCTTATTACATACAACTGAGAAGAACTATTGGATACAAGAGCGACGTCAACTTACCAACATTTCGACCAGGAATACGACTATCCCGAAGTGGATCCTCTGTTTGGACCACCACCTAGGACAATGGATCTAATCCCAGAAGACGACCCAAAACAACGCCGACGCAGAAGGCGCAGACAGAGCGGCCTCCTGGTTAGGCTCCGTAGATGTGCACATCGCCCACCGCTCCCGAGTATACTACTCGCCAATGTCCAGTCTTTTGACAACAAGGTAGATGAAATTCCAGCAAGGGTTGCCTTCCAGAGAGACATCAGAGATTGTAACATCCTCTGTTTCACGGAAACATGGCTCTCTTTGGATATGTTGTCGGAATCGGTTCATCGCTTCTCCATGCATCACGCCGACAGAGATAAACTTAGAGGAAGGGCGGGGGTGTATGCTTCATGATTAACGACTCATGGTGTAATCATAACAACATACAGGAACTTAAGTCCTTCTGCTCACCCAAACTAGAATTCCTTACAATCAAATGCCGGCCATATTATCTCCCAAGAGAATTCTTGTCAGTTATCGTCACAGCGGTGTACATTCCCCCTCAAGCAGACACCAAGACGGCCCTCAAGGAACTTCACTGGACTCTATGTAAACTGGAAACCATATATCCTGAGGCTGCATTTGTTGTAGCTGGGGATTTTAACAGAGCAAATTTGAGAACAAGGCTACCTAAATTCTATCAGCATATTGATTGCACTATGCAATCAATCACTCACTATGCAATCTCTATGCAAGAGTGTATTACACTCGACCACTGCTTCTCTAACTTCTGCGATGCATGCAAAGAACTCTCCCGCCCTCCCTTCGGCAAATCCCAACATGACGCCATCTTGCTCCTACTGGCTTATAGGTAGAAACTCAAATAGGATGCATCAGTGACTAGAACCATTCAACACTGGTCTGACCAATCGGAATCCACGCTTCAAGATTGTTTTGATCACGCAGACTGGGATATGTCCCGGTCAGCCTCAGATAACAACATCGATCTATACGCTGACTCGGTGAGTGAGTTTATAAAGAAGTGCATTGGAGATGTTGTACCTATCCTACCCAGAAATCGTGGATGGATGGCGGATTCGTGCAAAACTGAAAGTGCGAACCATCGCATTTAACCATGGAAAGAGGTCTGGGAATATGGCTGAATATAAACAGTGTAGTTATTCCCTCCACAAGGCAATCGAACAAGCAAAATGCCAGTACAGGCCAAAGACACAATATGTATGTGGAAGGGTCTACAGGAAATTACGGACTACAAAAAGAAAACCAGCCACGTCACGGACACCGACGTCACGCTTCCAGACAAACTAAACACCTTCTTTGCCTGCTTTGAGGATAGTACAGTGCCACCATCACTGCCCACTAACAAGGACTGCCCCCCCCCCTTCTCAGTGGCCGACGTGAGTAAAACATTTAAACGTGTTAACCCTCGCAAGGCTGCTGACCCAGACGGCATCACTAGCCACGTCCTCAGAGCATGCGCAGAACAGCTGGCTGGGGTGTTTACGGACATATTCAATCGCTCCCTATGCCACTCTGCTGTTCCCACATGTTTCAAGATGGCCACAATTGTTCCTGTACCCAAGAAGGCAAAGATAACTGAACAAAATGACTACCGCCCCGTAGCACTCGCTTCTGTCATCATGAAGTGCTTTCAGAGACTAGTCAAGGATCATATCACCTCCACCTTACTGGCCACCCTAGACCCACTTCAGTTTGCATACCGCCCCAACATGTCCACAGACGATGCAATCGTCATCACACTGCACACTGCCCTATCTCATCTGGACAAGAGGAATACCTATGTAAGAATGCTGTTCATTGACTACAGCTCAGCATTCAACACCATAGTACCATCCAAGCTCATCATCAAGCTGGAGGTCCTGGGTCTCAACCCCGCCCTGTGCAATTGGGTCCTGGACTTTCTGACGGCCGCCCCCAGGTGGTGAAGGTAGGAAACAACATCTACACTTCGCTGACCCTCAACACTGGGGCCCCACAAGGGTGCGTGCTCAGCCCCCTCCTGTACTCCCTGTTCACCCAAGACTGCATGTCCATGCATGCCTCCAACTCAGTCATCAAGTTTGTAGATGACACAACAGTAATGGCATTGATTACCAACAACGACAAGACAGCCTACAGGGCTGGAGGTGAGGGCACTCGGAGTGTGGTGTCAGGAAAACAACCTCTCACTCAACGTCAACAAAACAAAGGAGATGATTGTGAACTTCAGGAAACAGCAGAGGGAGCACCCCCCTATCCACATCGAAGGGATCGCAGCGGAGAAGGTGGAAAGTTTTAAGTTCCTTGGCGTACACATCACAGACAAACTGAAATGGTCCACCCACACAGACAGTGTGGTGAAGAAGGCGCAACAGCGCCTCTTCAACCTCAGGAGGCTGAAGAAATGTATCTTGTCACCCAAAACCCTGACAAACTTTTACAGATGCACATTTGAGAGCATCTTGTCGGGCTGTATCACAGCCTGGTACGGCAACTGCACCGCCCTCAACCACAAGACTCTACAAAGGGTGGTGCGGTCTGCACAACGCATCACCGGAGTCAAAATACCTGCCCTCCATGACACCTACAACACCCAATGTCACAGGAAGGCCAAAAAGATAATCAAGGACAACAACCACTTAAGCCACTGCCTGTTCACACCGCTACCATCCAGAAGGCGAGGTCAATACAGATGCATCAAAGCTGGGACCGAGAGACTGAAAAACAGCTTCTATCTCAAGGCCATCAGACTGCTAAACAGCAATCACTAGCTCAGAGCTGCCTACATTGAGACCCAATCACTGGCCACTTTAATAAATGGATCACTAGTCACTTTAAACAATGCCACTTTAAATAATTGTCTTTAATAATGTTTACATATCTTACATTACTCATATCAAATGTATATACTGTATTTTATACCATATATTGCACCTTGCCTATACCGCTCGGCCATCACTCATAGATATATTTATATGTACTGTCGTGGAAAATGGCAAGATTATGTTATAATGCTTGTATAACATTATAATGGTTGTTTTATTCGACAGAATATAGTATTCTGTTAACTATTGTGTGTGTGTGTTCTACTGAGGATGGGCCTCTATGAGATAACACTGACAGGGAGATTTACGATGTCTTTGGGTGATAAAACCTAAAGAGCATTCCAGAGAACATGAGCTAATGGTTCTGTTCTATGCCGTACCAGGGAGAGACGGTTCCCTTTTGGAGTAAGAGGGCCAGACACTGGTCTTTACAATGAAAACTATTGACACAGCAGTAACTGTCTGTTATGTTTTATAGATATCTTTCATACAAATCTTAACCTTTGTGAACTGTTCCTAAGATCTGTGGTTCGTCATGTAGGTTGAGAGGGGTGTATCTTGGCTATAAAGATCTTTGTAATTTTCTGTAGTGACTTCCAATGGTTCATTAGAAATGGTGCATCATTGAAAGTAAAAATGCTATTGCAAAGCTTATTATTATTAAAGATGTAGTTTAAGTATAACTCTGACTGGTGTATGAAGTTTCTTTCTCTCCTCATTTGGTAATGCAGAAATATGCCACCACAGTACATATTCTCATTCACCCCTTTAGATTTGTGTGTATTAGGTAGTTGTTGGGAAATTGTTAGATTACTTGTTCGATATTACTACACTGTCAGAACTAGAAGCACAAGCATTTCGCTACACTCACATTAACATCTGCTAACCATGTATATGTGACCGATAAAATGTGATTTGATTTGATTTGAGCAATCAATCCAGATGTAGAAGCACGGCGGCTAAAAACTCCCAGGAAAGGCTGGAACCTACTGTAGGAAGAAACCCAGAGAGGAACCAGGCTCTGTGTGCTATGCTTTCTATACACATGCGTCTATTTTTCATTTGTGTTGTTGTTGTGTGTAGTCCTTTAAGTTAAATTCTGTATCAAGTGTATACACTTACCAAATCCCCCCCTCTCTTAAGCCACACGTGCGTCACCAAAGTGCCGGTCTCTATGAGACGAGAAGCATGACTGAGACATGTGCTTTGTGTAACTCAGCTCAAAAGAATAAATCAGGTTGGTTAATCAGGTTTCATTGAACTGGCAGTCTTCTTTTCAATGTAATTCCAACACCAAAGAAAAATAAACCCTTAAGAGCAGAGATGCTCTCCCACACAAACACAGTTAGTCTTGTGTGGTTCTGGCAAAGTGCAGGGACCTAAGGAATAGGAGGTTTCTTCTCTGTCTCCCAGCTGTATCTAGGCAACCTTCTCACAACCAATCAATTTGAGATCAAAGGACAGTTCAAGCTGTCACTCCACTGTGCATTGACCTAGTTCCGTTATGTTCTCACAGCAACCACTGCTTCGTTCACAGTGGATCACCTGCTAATTAGTGTGCCTCTCCTCTGGCTTCCCTAGATGGAAGGCCGCTCTGACCCCGCATCTCCTTCTGAGGGATATTAGCCACGGCAACAGTCTCAGTCTCCACTCTACATTCGGCTGAACCTCCAGTTTAACACACAGTAGACTTCTCCCATTATTCGTTTGGTTAACACTAGCAAACAGGAAAAGATGAGTGTTGTGGAACTCGTAATTGACTTGCCATTGTGCTGTCGAAATGTTACAATATGCATTATGTTACAATATCCATGTTTTATGGAAACAACTGTTCTCACAGTTCCAACAAACACACTCCAGTAATTTGCATAAAACAATCTATGTCAGATGTTTACAGTTATAATGAGGCTACCAGTATCTGAAGAACAGCAGAGTTCAATAAAAGCCTGTTTCCTAATGATCCAAGGATCCCTCATAATAATCCTTTAGTTGGGTTTTGAGGGGGCGGAGGGTGGGAGAATGTCTGTTGTGGCACAAGGCTCATAGAGGTATCGTTAGTACAGTAGTCTATAGTGCATCTCGTTAGTGTCTCTTTAAGGGCTGAGTGGAGGACCCAGGGCACACAGCAGATGGCAGCTTGCTGCAGGTTCAGAACTATGCCCCGGTTTAACCTGGTGGCATGTCAGCACTATATGCCTGCCTGCAGTACAGTACAACACACACAGCAGTGAGGTGGTGGTAGTGGGCCCATCATGTCTCTTTGTTATGTCTACAGTCATCTCTTATGATGGAGGGTGACAGTATGGGCCATGATGACTTCTGTGAATGATATGTGTGACAAAACAACGTTTGTAGTCATGGATGATATGGTTTATGTACATACAGTGCATCCGTAAAGTATTCAGACCCCTTCCCTTTTTCCACATTTTGCTACGTTACAGCCTTATTGTAAAATTGATTAAACAAAAAAATGTCCTCATCAATCTACACACAATACCCCATAATGACAAAGTGAAAACAGGTTTTTATAAATGTTTGCTAATAATAAAAAATATTAAGACGTAAATGTATTTACATAAATATTCAGACTCTTCGCTATGAGACTCTAAATTGAGCCCAGGTGCATCCTGTTTCCAATGATCATCCTTGAGATGTTTCCACAACTTGATTGGAGTCCACCTGTGGTAAATTAAATTGAATGGACATGATTTGGAAAAGGGACACGCCTGTCTATATAAGATCCCACAGTTGACAGTGTATGTCAGAGCAAAAACCAAGTCATGAGGTCGAAGGAATTCTCCGGAATTGTGTCGAGGCACAGATCTGGGGGAAGGGTACCAAAAAATGTCTGCAGCATTGAGAGTCCCCAAGAACACAATGGCCTCCATTATTCTTAAATGGAATAAGTTTGGAACCACCAAGACTCTTCCTAGAGCTGACCGCCTTGTCACTCAGAGCAAACAGGGGAGAAGGGCCTTGGTCTGGGAGGTGACCAAGAACCCGATGGTCACTCTGACAGAGCTCCAGAGTTCCTTTGTGGAGATGGGAGAACCTTCCAGAAGGACAACCATCTCTGCAGCACTCCGCCAATCAGGTCTTTATGGTAGAGTGGCCAGATGGAAGCCACACCTCAGTAAAAGGCACATGACAGCCCACTTGAAGTTTAGCAAAAGGCACCTAAAGGACTGAGACAATGAGAAACAAGATTCTCTGGTCTGATGAAACCAAGATTGAACTCTTTAACCTGAATGCCAAGCGTGACGTCTGGAGGAAACCTGGCACTATCCGTACGGTGAAGCATGGTGGTGGCAGCATCATACTGTGGGATGTTTTTCAGCGGCAGGGACTGGGAGACTAGTCAGGATAGAGGAAAAGATGAACGGAGCAAAGTACAGAGAGATCCTTGATGAAAACCTGCTCCAGAGCGCTAAGGACCTCAGACTGGGGCGAAGGTTCACCTTCCAACAGGACAACGACCCTAAGCACACAGCCAAGACAACGCAGGAGTGGCTTTGGGACAAGTCTCTGAATGTCCTTGAGTGGCCCAGCCAGATCCCGGACTTGAACCCGATCGAACATTTCTGGAGAGACCTAAAAATAGCTGTGCAGCGACGCTCCTCATCCAACCTGACAGAACTTGAGAGGATCTGCAGAGAAGAATGGGAGAAACTCCCCAAATACAGGTGTGCCAGGCTTGTAGCGTCATACCCAAGAAAACTCGAGGCTGTAATCGCTGCCAAAGGTGCTTCAACAAAGTACTGAGTAAATGGTCTGAATACTTATGTAAATGTAATATTTCAGTTATTTATTTTAAATAGATTTAAAAACATGTTTTTGCTTTGTCATTATGCGGAATTCTGTGTAGATTGATGAGGGAACAAAAACGATTTAATACATTTTAGAATAAGGCTGTAATGCAACAAAATGTGGAAAAAGTCAAGGGGTCTGAATACTTTCTGAATGCACTGTATGTTTAACAAAGAATTACAGCAAATGAGTGACTGTCTCAACATGTTTTTAAAATAGTTAAATCTATTGAAAATGGAAGCTGGTTAGGTCATTGTAAATTCCTAGGCCATTTGCTGTTAAACTTTTTATTTGTCACCAATGCTCAAAATTTAAACAATAGATTGATTTCAGGGAGATCTATATTGGAATGAATGTAGGAAGTGAAACTTGGAATGTTGTTTAGCCAGGAGTGCCCTCACCCTCCCACACTGCAGGATGCTAGCCTGTTCCCCATAGAGACAGAGGCAGCAGTGTCTATAGATAAACCCACTCCAGGCAGTAGAGAGGATGAGTGAGTGGTGGAGCATAACAAAAGCTAGAGGGGGCTGTGTAGGCAGGTGCTCCTGAGGGGGTTGGAAAGGATCAACACCCTTTTGGATCCCAAAATGTGAAAGTGGGTTTAATTTAAACTTTTGCTCTGTGCTGTAAGCTATTTTTCTATTAAGGAGCTGAAGAGAGGTTGGTTGGTTGGGATATGCCATAGATGGATATTGAGACATATTGTATAAGGTTAGTTCTTGCAAATGTCTTAAAAGGATGAATGATGAGTCAAAGCGGAACTAATTTCTCAAAACATGTGGTAGGGGTGAATCAATTCTTCACTGAGAAAGGGGTTTCCAGCCTTGGCCTAGGTGTGCTATAACATGTGCTATAACATGTGCTATAACATGTGCTATAACATTTTTAGCCTATAAAACTGAGTGTTGTTAACAAGTTCCTCTATCATATAATATGGCGAGACGTTGTCTTGTTATCACTTTATGAAAACAGTACAAGCTGACCTAGATATTATAGAAAAGGGAAGTGCATCTCAGTTGCTAACAGTGGTGAGAAAATAAACTGCCTTGTCCCTATGGAAACTGGAAGGACTCAACATAACCACAGTCTGCTGGCACCTAATTGTCATCCAAACACATCTACTGTCCAGGAGAAGCTTCAAATAAATAATCTCAATTAAGGTCAACCCAACCTCCGCTGCAGTAGTTTGAATGAGACATGACAGCCTGTTGATTGACGTTGATAAGGTGTAGACAGACAGGAAAGTGGCAGATTTCCAGAAAGGGAACCGGCTCTTATCTGAACTGTTAATGAAGAAAATAAAAGGTTATCAGAAAGCTGAAAGGAACAGGGAATGGATTTCCTCATATGCAGACCTATTTGTAGCAGCACCTTCCATGTTAAACCTGGCAGCGTGGCTGTGAATATATCATCTCCAGAGTAGATGTACCATCTAATGGAGACAGTATCAGACCAACGGTACGTTCTGAGCATACGTAGCAGACATCTTTCATCTATTCAAACATTAAATTATTTTAGGATCTGGTTGATTGTGATCAGTGTAAATTAGAAAAAAAGAGTCTCTGCCTTTGTCCACCCTGAGTTAAGATATAAAAACCATACTACAATAGCTATATGCATGCTGAACACTGGAGAGGGAGATTGCCAACTTATTAAGAGGACAGAAATAAAAAATATCCGATGATGGGTTGCCATTGGCAACAACTCTCCAGGCCACATCTCCATATTTTCTGCATTGCATTCATGCTATAACGTGCTCACATCAGAAGGTTATGCTACATGTGAACATGAAAGCGAAGGTAACCTCCCTAAATGACTACCGCCCCATAGCACTCACGTCGGTAGCCATAAAGTGCTTTGAAAGGCTGATCATCAAATCAAATCAAATGTATTTATATAGCCCTTCTTAAATCAGCTGATATCTCAAAGTGCTGTACAGAAACCCAGCCTAAAACCCCAAACAGCAAGCAATGCAGGTGTAGAAGCACGGTGGCTAGGAAAAACTCCCTAGAAAGGCCAAAACCTAGGAAGAAACCTAAAGAGGAACCAGGCTATGAGGGGTGGCCAGTCCTCTTCTGGCTGTGCCGGGTGGAGATTATAACAGAACAAGGCCAAGATGTTCAAATGTTCATAAATGACCAGCATGGTCAAATAATAATAATCACAGTAGTTGTCGAGGGTGCAGCAAGTCAGCACCTCAGGAGTAAATGTCAGTTGGCTTTTCATAGCCGATCATTAAGAGTATCTCTACCGCTCCTGCTGTCTCTAGAGAGTTGAAAACAGCAGGTCTGGGACAGGTAGCACGTCCGGTGAACAGGTCAGGGTTCAATAGCCGCAGGCAGAACAGTTGAAACTGGAGCAGCAGCACGGCCAGGTGGACTGGGGACAGCAAGGAGTCATCATGCCAGGTAGTCCTGAGGCATGGTCCTAGGGCTCAGGTCCTCCGAGAGAGAGAAAGAAAGAGAGAAAGAGAGAATTAGAGAGAAGGACACCGGATAAGACAGGAGAAGTACTCCAGATATAACAAACTGACCCTAGCCCCCCGACACATAAACTACTGCAGCATAAATACTGGAGGCTGAGACAGGAGGGGTCAGGAGACACTGTGGCCCCATCCGATGATACCCCCGGACAGGGCCAAACAGGAAGGATATAACCCCACCCACTTTGCCAAAGCACAGCCCCCACACCAGTAGAGGGATATATTCAACCACCAACTTATCATCCTGAGACAAGGCCCACAAAGATATCCCACAAAGATCTCCGCCACGGCACAACCCAAGGGGGGGCGCCAACCCAGACAGGAAGATCACGTCAGTGGCTCAACCCACTCAAGTGACGCACCCCTCCTAGGGACGGCATGAAAGTGCACCAGTAAGCCAGTGACTCAGCCCCTGTAATAGGGTTAGAGGCAGAGAATCCCAGTGGAGAGAGGGTAACCGGCCAGGCAGAGACAGCAAGGGCGGTTCGTTGCTCCAGAGCCTTTCCGTTCACCTTCACACTCCTGGACCAGACTACACTCAATCATATGACCCACTGAAGAGATGAGTCTTCAGTAAAGACTTAAAAGTTGAGACCGAGTCTGCGTCTCTCACATGGGTAGGCAGACCATTCCATAAAAATGGAGCTCTATAGGAGAAAGCCCTGCCTCCAGCTGTTTGCTTAGAAATTCTAGGGACAATTAGGAGGCCTGCGTCTTGTGACCGTAGCGTACATGTAGGTATGTACGGCAGGACCAAATCGGAAAGATAGGTAGGAGCAAGCCCATGTAATGCTTTGTAGGTTAGCAGTAAAACCTTGAAATCATCCCTTGCCTTAACAGGAAGCCAGTGTAGGGAGGCTAGCACTGGAGTAATATGATCACATTTTTGGGTTCTAGTCAGGATTCTAGCAGCCGTATTTAGCACTAACTGAAGTTTATTTAGTGCTTTATCCATGTAGCCGGAAAGTAGAGCATTGCAGTAGTCTAACCTAGAAGTAACAAAAGCATGGATTAATTTTTCTGCATAATTTTTGGACAGAAAGTTTCTGATTTTTGCAATGTTACGTAGATGGAAAAAAGCTGTCCTTGAAACAGTCTTGATATGTTCGTCAAAAGAGAGATCAGGGTCCAGAGTAACGCCGAGGTCCTTCACAGTTTTATTTGAGACGACTTTACAACCATCAAGATGAATTGTCAGATTCAACAGAAGATCTCTTTGTTTCTTGGGACCTAGAACAAGCATCTCTGTTTTGTCCGAGTTTAAAAGTAGAACGTTTGCAGCCATCCACTTCCTTATGTCTGAAACACAGGCTTCTAGCAAGGGCAATTTTGGGGCTTCACCATGTTTCATTGAAATGTACAGCTGTGTGTCATCCGCATAGCAGTGAAAGTTAACATTATGTTTTCGAATGACATCCCCAAGAGGTAAAATATATAGTGAAAACAATAGGGGTCCTAAAACGGAACCTTGAGGAACACCGAAATGTACAGTTGATTTGTCAGAGGACAAACCATTCACAGAGACAAACTGATATCTTTCCGACAGATATGATCTAAACCAGGCCAGAACTTGTCCGTGTAGACCAATTTGGGTTTCCAATCTCTCCAAAAGAATGTGGTGATCGATGGTATCAAAGGCAGCACTGAGGTCTAGGAGCACGAGGACAGATGCAGAGCCTCGGTCTGACGCCATTAAAAGGTAATTTACCACCTTCACAAGTGCAGTCTCAGTGCTATGATGGGGTCTAAAACCAGACTGAAGCATTTCGTTTACATTGTTTGTCTTCAGGAAGGCAGTGAGTTGCTGCGCAACAGCTTTTCAATTTTTTTTGAGAGGAATGGAAGATTCGATATCGGCCGATAGTTTTTAATATTTTCTGGGTCATGGTTTGGCTTTTTCAAGAGAGGCTTTATTACTGCCACTTTTAGTGAGTTTGGTACACATCCGGTGGATAGAGAGCCGTTTATTATGTTCAACATAGGAGGGCCAAGCACAGGAAGCAGCTCTTTCAGTAGTTTAGTTGGAATATGGTCCAGTATGCAGCTTGAATGTTTAGAGGCCATGATTATTTTCATCATTGTGTCAAGAGATATAGTACTAAAACACTTAATTGTCTCTCTTGATCCTAGGTCCTGGCAGAGTTGTGCAGACTCAGGACAGCTGAGCTTTGGAGGAATACGCAGATTTAAAGAGGAGTCCGTAATTTGCTTTCTAATGATCATGATCTTTTCCTCAAAGAAGTTCATGAATGTATTACTGCTGAAGTGAAAGCCATCCTCACTTGGGGAATGCTGCTTTTTAGTTAGCTTTGCGACAGTATCAAAAATAAATTTCGGATTGTTCTTATTTTCCTCAATTAAGTTGGAGTCTAGGTCTAGGTCATAGCTCACATCAACACGGTACCGCACGGCAAGCGGTACCGGAGTGCCAAGTCTAGGTCACATCAACATCAACACCATCATCCTGGAAACCCTAGACCCACTCCATTTTGCATACCACCCCAACAAATCCACAGATGACACAATCGCACTCCACGCTGCCCTTTCCCACCTGGACAAAAGGAACACCTATGTGAGAATGCTGTTCATTGATTACAGCTCAGCGTTCAACACCATAGTGCCCACAAAGCTCATCACTAAGCTAAGGACCCTGGGACTGAACACCCCCCTCTGCAACTGGATCCTGGACTTCCTAACGGGCTGCCGCCAGGTTGTAAGGGTAGGCACAACACATCTGCCACGCTGATCCTCAACACGGGGGCCCCTCAGGGGTGCGTGCTTAGTCCCCTCCTGTACTCCCTGTTCACCATCATTAAGTTTGCTGACGACACAACAGTGGTAAGCTTGATCACCGACAACGATGAAACAGCCTATAGGGAGGAGGTCAAAGATCTGGCAGTCTGGTTTCAGGACAACAACCTCTCCCTCAACGTGAGCAAGACATAGGAGCTGATCGTGGATTACAGGAAAAGGAGGGCCGAACAGGCCCCCATTCACATCGATGGGGCTGTAGTAGAGTGGGTTGAGAGTTAAGTTCCTTGATGTCCTTATCCCCAACAAACTATCATGGTCAAAACACACCAAGACAGTCATGAAGAGGGCACAACAACACCTTTTCCCCCTCAGGAGACTGAAAATATTTGGCATGGGTCCCCAGATCCTCTAAAAGTTCTACAGCTGCACAACCGAGAGCATCCTGACAGGTTGCATCACCGCCTGGTATGGCAACTGCTCGGCATCCGACCGTAAGGCGCTACAGATGGTACTGCGTACGGCCCAGTACACCACTGGGGCCAAGCTTCCTGACATCCAGGACCTCTATACTAGGCTGTGTCAGAGGAAGGCCCTAAAAAATTGTCAAAGTCTCCAGTCACCCTAGTCATAGACTGTTCTCTCTGCTACCGCACGGCAAGTGGTACCGGAGTGCCAAGTCTAGGTCCAAAAGGCTCCTTAACAGCTTCTACCCCAAGCCATAAGACTGCTGAACAATTAATCAGATGGCCACCCATACTATTTACATTGACCCCCGCCCTCGCTGTTTATTATCTATGCATAGTCACTTTACCCCTGTACAAATTATCTCGACTAACCTGTACCCCCGCACATTGACTTGGTACCGGTACCTCCTGTATATAGCCTCGTCATTATTATTTTATTGTGTTACTTTTTATTCTGTTTCTTAAAACTGCATTGTTGGTTAAGGGCTTGTAAGTAAGAATTTCACGGTATTGTATTCGGCGCATGTGACAAATAAAATGTGATTTGATATAACACAATGTTGAAGAGTGTGTGAAAAATATTGCTTGGTTGTAGAGTCGAAGGACCATTAAAATAGAGGAAAAGTTAGGTGCTGGTATCAGGCTGGTAGTAACCACTACAGAATGTCTGTCCACAACCATGAGGAGTCACAATGTCCAAGTAAGGGGGGTTAATTGACAGCAAAGATCCACACAAACACACATACAGACACAGACACAGACACACATACAGACACACATACAGACACACGGCTGACGTCAATGAATAACTTTAGATAGTGGTTCTACAAGGGTAGAAGAGAAAGGACATATTATACAGTAGTACACAATAATATGTAAAAGAGGTAAGGCTATACACAGATACACCTTGACTTGTCTTAACTGAATGACAATGCAGCATATAAGAATATGATTGACAATAGCAGGATAAAGCTGCAGTATTTACTGCTACATAATACAGATTCAACATGCTCACATAGACTGTAAAGTATAATGTGGCCCGAGAGAACACGTGACCACCGTATGGTGAGAAAAGTCTGTCCACTTGTCTTCACCGCAACTCACTGGCTGGAGGCGGGACTGTAAAAAACACAAGAGTGATTGACTGAGGAGCTGTCAGGATTCTAACTAATGGGACAAACTAGTGGTGCATAGAGACATACCATAACTGACTATGTGCCGTTTTTTTTAGTGTGAACGTTACAGAGAGGTGAAGACACTGGTTGTAAAGACATCCAGATGTGTGAAAGCTACCACAGGGACCTTGTAGCACGCTGTGGTCTCTCTCTGAATGGCTGGGAAATGGATTCTTAAGGATGTCTCTGAATCGGTAACCGGTTATTGCATATCTTCCTGTTTTATTATGCACAAAGACTGGCCAACAAATTAATTGTGTCACTTGCTGACCAACTACAAAGGGACATTGTTGTGTCGTTTTCCAATCAATAGTGAACAGTCAACATCAATAGTAGCTACTTACTGAGGTCAGTTTAGGGAGACATCATGTTTAAATGGGAAAAATACACTGGTCGTGACAATGGTAGTTGATCTGATCACAAGCGAAGGCCCACAATGACTCATGTTCAACCATAAACAGCCAGACCACAGACAGATGCTGATGGAGCAGCCAGTGCAGTAACTGTTTCTGGTGGAGCCATGCCAAAGGGCCTGTCACGATAAGCCCTAAACCAGAGTTCATCTGGGGACCTTAAGGTTGTATAATACCTTTCCAATCCAGGATGACAGCAGGGCCAATTGCCACTGCAATGTAATCGCACGCGCACGCGCACACGCGCACGCACGCACGCACGCACGCACGCACGCACGCACACACACACACACACACACACACACACACACACACACACACACACACACACACACACACACACACACAGCTGTACCTGGGGTTCATCTTCCTGTTTGAATATCCCAAAAGTACACACTCATGGTTTTATTGATGTTCAGCATCCAATGCAGCGATGAACTTGATGTGACACCTGACCTTTTCTTTGTACTACAACATGTGTGGTTGACTCTGTGAAACAGTTCCCTTTTCATATCCTCCTTTCCTGTGAAGACACCAAGATGACATGACCCCTGCTAAGCCGCTGTGACCATTCCGTTCCCCACCTCAGCGAAGAACAGGACATTGTTCCCAATTATCTACCATATCTTTATTTCTTCTCATTTAGGATGTATCTCATTTTGATCTTCTGACACAAACATGTTTAAAAAATGCAGTAGCCCAAAGTGAATGTTACTTTCTTTCTGTTCTGTGTACATAGCCCATTCCCACAATAATAACATCTCTGTTGAGCTTCCTCAGCCTCTCTTCCTGTTTTCTGTTTCCTTCACATCAACAGAGGACTGTATTATACATAATGGGAGGAGAGGAACATAGGGCAATTACACATTAGAACACAGTGGGGAGGGCCTGGCAGGCTGAAGGGCAGGAGGGCACATCAGGATACAGCCAAGTTGTTTGTAGCAGGGACACAGAGTGAGGCCGCTCGAACACCAAATGTCAAACACTATATTAGCTCCCCGATGAGCTGTCAGATGCACTAATGAGCCACGATATTGCTGGTCTTCTTCTCGCAGCCCTGCACACACACCACAACCTGGCCACACCACACCTCACCCAGATCACAGGCAGGAGCAAGGAGCACTTGCTGCTCAATCATTCCAGTTGCTGAATAATACAAAGCAAACAGTGACCTACTTTTTCAAGCAGGGAACATGAGAGAGAGAAAACACGAAGTGGAGTCTGGGGAAAGGAGCTGGATTGAGGAAGTGGAGAGAGGACCTAGAGTGCATTAACAAGGGAGAGGGCGGGTTTGCTGTGTTGGCGCTGACAGGCTGGTACAGTAGAGGGTGTGAAAGGCTTAGTATACACCCTCTGTCTAAATGGAGCTCACCAGGCAGGATCTACACCAGGGGCTCCCATGAGAAGTGGGACTCCAGTCCAGAAGGCTGCTGTGTACCAGCCACAGCTTGTTGGCTTCTGTAATGTGATTAAACACACAGGCACAAGAATACCACAACTAGCCCCTATCCTGAAGGCCTCCAGGCACAAGGAATGCATTTCATAGAAAGAGGGCCTCACACATGTGTCACATCATCAATCTGGGCAATGTAGGCCAACACCTTCTGATCCTACTCTTTCGTAGAATGTTCTATCCATTTTCTCTTTTGTTTTTGTTTCATTTGACCCCTGTTTTGTGGTCCCAGTTGTCTCCTATTGTCTACTTGTTGCCAGGGTGTACCCTGTGAAGTTAAATGACAAGCAGATGCATGTCAAAATGTTCCAACAAAAATGTATGGTAACTACAGTGGGGAGAACAAGTATTTGATACACTGCCGATTTTGCAGGTTTTCCTACTTACAAAGCATGTAGAGGTCTGTAATTTTTATCATAGGTACACTTCAACTGTGAGAGACGGAATCTAAAACAAAAATCCAGAAAATCACATTGTATGATTTTTAAATAATTAATTTGCATTTTATTGCATGACATAAGTATTTGATCACCTACCAACCAGTAAGAATTCCGGCTCTCACAGACCTGTTAGTTTTTCTTTAAGAAGCCCTCCTGTTCTCCACTCATTACCTGTATTAACTGCACCTGTTTGAACTCGTTACCTGTATAAAAGACACCTGTCCACACACAATCAAACAGATTCCAACCTCTCCACAATGGCCAAGACCAGAGAGCTGTGTAAGGACATCAGGGATAAAATTGTAGACCTGCACAAGGCTGGGATGGGCTACAGGACAATAGGCAAGCAGCTTGGTGAGAAGGAAACAACTGTTGGCGCAATTATTAGAAAATGGAAGAAGTTCAAGATGACGGTCAATCACCCTCGGTCTGGGGCTCCATGCAAGATTTCACCTCGTGGGGCATCAATGATCATGAGGAAGGTGAGGGATCAGCCCAGAACTACACGGCAGGACCTGGTCAATGACCTGAAGAGAGCTGGGACCACAGTCTCAAAGAAAACCATTAGTAACACACTACGCCGTCATGGATTAAAATCCTGCAGCGGACGCAAGGTCCCCCTGCTTAAGCCAGTGCATGTCCAGGCCTGTCTGAAGTTTGCCAATGACCATCTGGATGATCCAGAGGAGGAATGGGAGAAGGTCATGTGGTCTGATGAGACAAAAATAGAGCTTTTTGGTCTAACTCCACTCGCCGTGTTTGGAGGAAGAAGAAGTATGAGTACAACCCCAAGAACACCATCCCAACCGTGAAGCATGGAGGTGGAAACATCATTCTTTGGGGATGCTTTTCTGCAAAGGGGACAGGACGACTGCACCGTATTGAGGGGAGGATGGATGGGGCCATGTATCGCAAGATCTTGGCCAACAACCTCCTTCCCTCAGTAAGAGCATTGAAGATGGGTCGTGGCTGGGTCTTCCAGCATGACAACGACACGAAGCACACAGCCATGGCAACTAAGGAGTGGCTCCGTAAGAAGCATCTCAAGGTCCTGGAGTGGCCTAGCCAGTCTCCAGACCTGAACCCAATAGAAAATCTTTGGAGGGAGCTGAAAGTCCGTATTGCCCAGCGACAGCCCCAAAACCTGAAGGATCTGGAGAAGATCTGTAGGGAGGAGTGGGCCAAAATCCCTGCTGCAGTGTGTGCAAACCTAGTCAAGAACTACAGGAAACGTATGATCTCTGTAATTGCAAACAAAGGTTTCTGTACCAAATATTAAGTTCTGCTTTTCTGATGTATCAAATACTTATGTCATGCAATAAAATGCAAATGAATTACTTAAAAATCATACAATGTGATTTTCTGGATTTTTGTTTTAGATTCCGTCTCTCATAGTTGAAGTGTACCTATGATAAAAATTACAGACCTCTACATGCTTTGTAAGTAGGAAAACCTGCAAAATCGGCAGTGTATCAAATACTTGTTCTCCCCACTGTATAACCACACACACACACACACACACACACACACACACACACACACACACACACACACACACACACACACACACACACACACACACACACACACACACACACACACACACACACACACACACACACACACACACACACACACACACACACACACACAGTCTTGTACAGCTAACCTTGTGGGGACATACAATTCAGTCCCATTCAAAATCATATTTTCCCTAACCCCTAACCCTAAACCTAACCCTAATCCTAACCCGTACTCTTACCCTAACCCTAACCTTAACCCTAACCCTAACCCAAAAACCTAAACTTTATCCTAACCCTAAACCTAACCCTAGCTCCTAACCCTAACCCTACAACTAACCCTAGCTCCTAACCTTAATATTTAACTTAATTCTAACCCTAACACTAATTCTAACCTTAACCCTAAACCCCCTAGAAATAGCATTTGACCTTGTGGGGACTAACAAAATGTCCCCAGCTGGTCAACTTTTTGTTCGTTTACTATTCTTGTAGGGACTTCTGGTCCCCACAAGAATAGTTAAACACGTCCACACACACACACACACACACACACACACACACACACACACACACACACACACACACACACACACACACACACACACACACACACACACACACACACACACACACACACACACACACACACACACACACACACACATCTCGAAACCAAATATGGCATGGTTGTGGTTAAAATACAAACAGATTTGAGGAAGGACATAACAAGCAAATCAAGAGCTCATGACTGGAGCTATTTACAAATCTTTAGTATTTATTGCCGAGTGGTAAGGTATTAATCAAAGTTTTACTTATACATCACTGTAAAGCCCATGATTTATTTTTCCGCAGTCTATCTTCGTTTTATGCACTCTCCCACTCAGTTTGACTTAAGAGGCTTGTGGAAACTAGACAGAGCAGAAGGGAAAATGAAAAATGCACATCCGTAAGCAGAACTAAATGTAGGGCAGGCCATGTCCCTGCTGTTGTGATCCTTGTTCTGAGGTCTCAGTCTGTATAAAAATAGAGTGAATGTACAGACTGGATGTGGAGTGGGTGAACTGTGATAGGCCACTGTGTCATCGGTCTGTCACTGTCAAAGCCCCCTGCTACTGTACTCATAGTAAAGGGAAACCCTAGCGGGCCTATCCCTAACCTCCTCAAATGTAATACTATATCAGGGCCAGGAGTTCTTCCTGTTCAAGACTCATGTCACATTTGAGAGATACTATACCTGCTAGAGATACTGTAGCTGGTAGAGTAAGTAGGCTAAAAATCATTTGATCACAAAAAAGTACAACCTGTACAAATGTATGTTCTGACCTGACGAAGAACAATCCTCAGACATCTTCCCAGGTGGTATGACAAATGTTATAGTGTTCCAGCTTTTTTTGTCTTCAAATCCTTTTCTCTATTCACAAAGATGTAAGACACCTCAGACTATAGACTGGAGATGATCGTCTGAACTCACAAACCAAGGGACCAGCTGCTGAATAAGATGACCACCAGACTAGGTCTGAACCATTGAGGAATAGGGCCTAGTGTGTCACTGAGGGAAATACAAGTCAAGGACAAATTTCATTAGTCACATGCACCGAATACAACAGGTGTAGCCCTTACCGTGAAATTCTTACTTACAAACCCTAAACCAACAATGCAGTTCAAGAAATAGAGTTTAAAAGATATTTACTAAATAAACTAAAGTAAAAAAAATCCAATCAATCAAAAGGTAACACAAAAAATGTACATACTGTACATACTGTACATACTGTACATACGTACATACTGTAACAATAACGAGGCTATATACGGGTGGCACCGGTACCGAGTCAAAGTGACTACGCATAGATAAATAAACAGCGAGTAGAAGCAGTGGAAAAACAAAGGGGGGGGGGGGGGGGGGGTCCAATGTAAATAGTTCAGGTGGCCATTTTAAAACTGATTCAGAACATTAAAATACACTCAGAGTGGAATGCTACCCAATGATGAAAGGGGGGCATGAGTGAAAAGGTTTGGGAACCACTGACCTAATGCACTGTAACGTTAATGAACATAATTGCGAAGATTGAAGCAAAGTGCATGGCACAAAACACAGGTTCTAAGAAGTCCACTCAACACTGTTCACACCAGCTGTTCAGTGCTGTTCATTCACGTCCCAGGTTGCAAACATATTGATCCTGATACTTTGCCACATTTTATAATCTACCCACCGTGACTATTGCAAGGTTCTCTGATAAGGCTATTGAGAGGGTAACATTACTGAATGGCACCTAGTTGTTTACAGTCAGGCACAGCAAGGTTCTCTGATAAGGCTATTGAGAGGGTAACATTACTGAATGGCACCTAGTTGTTTACAGTCAGGCACAGCCAGGTGTGGTCTAAACTCTCCTGCTGTAAAAGGTACAGTGATATTATATGGCTTTACTGAGATAAGGGTGGGTAGCCTTGGAGACATGATGGCACAAATTCCCACACGTTTTCTGTGTGGGAAAAGCCTCTACCTTCTCCATGCAGTGTTCTGAATCAGTTCATGGAGGGCATTGATTCTACACTGAAGAAAAATATAAACGCAACATGCAAGTTACAGTTCATATAAGGAAATCAGTCAACTGAAATAAATTCATTAGGCGCTAATCTATGGATTTCACATGACTGGGAATACAGATATGCATCTATTGGTCACAGATTCCTTTAAAAAAAAGGCAGGGGTGTGAATCAGAAAACCAGTCAGTATCTGGTGTGACCACCATTTGCCTTATGCAGTGCGACACATCTCCTTCACATTAAGTGGATCAGGCTGTTGATTGTGGCCTGTGGAATGTTGTCCCACTCCTCTTCAATGGCTGTGCGAAGTTGCTGGGGGGATTGGAACACACTGTCATACGCGTCGATCCAGAGCATCCCAAACATGCTCAATGGGTGACATGTCTGGTAAGTGTGCAGGCTATGGAAGAACTGGGACATTTTCAGCTTCCAGGAATTGTGTACAGACCATTGCGACATGGGGCCATGCATTATCATGCTGAAACATGAGGTGATGGCGGCGGATGAATGGCACTACAATGGGCCTCAAGATCTCGTCATGGTATCTCAGATCTCGTCACGGTATCTCTGTGCTTTTAAATTGCGATTGATAAAATGCAATTGTGTTCGTTGTACGTAGCTTATGCCTGCACATACCATAACCCCACTGCCACCATGGGGCACTCTGTTCACAACGTTGACATCAGCAAACCGCTCGCCCACACGACGCCATATACACTGTCTGCCATCTGCCCGGTGTAGTTGAAACTGGGATTCATCCATGAAGAGCACACTTATCCAGCGTGCCAGTGGACATCGAAGGTAAGCATTTGCCCACTGAAGTCGGTTACGACGCCAAACTGCAGTCAGGTCAAGACCCTGTTGAAGACGGCAAGCATGCAGATGGGCCTCCCTGAGACGGTTTCTGACAGTTTGTGCAGACATTGTGTAAACCAATAGCTACATCAGCGGTCCGGGTGGCTGGTCTCAGACGAAGTTGGATGTGGAGGTCCTGGGCTGGCGTGGTTACACGTGGTCTGCATTTGTGAGGCCGGTTGGACAAACTACCAAATTCTCTAAAATGACATTGGAGGCGGTTTATGGTAGAGGAATTAGCATTAAATTATCTGGCAACAGGTCTGGTGGACATTCCTACAGTCCTCATGCCAATTGCCCGCTCCCTCAAAACATGAGATATCTGTGGCATTGTGTTGTGTGACAAAACTGCACATTTTATAGTGGCATTTTATTGTCCCCAGCACAAGGTGCACCTGTGTAATGAGCATGCTGTTTAATCAGCTTCTTGATATGCCACACCTGTCAGGTGGATGGATTATCTTGGCAAAGGAGAAATGCTCACTAACAGAGATGTAAACAAATTTGTGCACAACATTTGAGAGAAATAAGCTTTTTGTGCACATGGAACATTTCTGGCATCTTTTATTTCAGCTCATGAAACAGGGGATCAGCACTTTACATGTTGCGTTTATATTTTTCTTCAGTATATTTACTATCTGGCAGATTGTTATCAAGATCATTCACCAACCAGCCAGAGTGTAGAACAATTGTTTTTCCAATTCCACCTCATCTACAGCGTGAAACATGGGCGACTAAGAGTGCTACCTTGGCGTTAGCTCCAAGAGGCTGTTGCAGTGTAAAATAGGTCTTACTGTTTCCTTGGGAACAGTAGACAGGCTTTCCATCTGTAAGGCCTGTCAGAAGCAGAGTGGTGGGGGAATAAAACTGATGACCAATTAGAACACTGAAGGACGGGTGGCTTTGTGCCTCTCAGACGCCCTGCACAAATTACCCAGCATAGCCTTTTCAATCACTTCACTGAAGAATGCAATTAAAACGCATGCAGAGAATTAGACACAAAATATTAACCATTGGAGCTTTTGATGGTTTTTATCATGTACAAGCATATCCAAATATTTCAGTACCACTTTTTTGAACCACCTGTGCATAATGAATGCTTTATTTTATTCTATCACCTCATGCATTCTTGCCATAATAATTCACTGCAACTTATGGCTCCTTGAACCAGCCTATATGAAGGGGATGAGTTGAACATTACAAAACTCGCTATGAGCGTACGTAACAGTTTATAATCACATCACACACAGGTCGCTCATAAAATAGCTACCAATATTTCTCTAGTCTACAGAGACACAATTTGTCCAGGTAAAACAATAATAAAAAGTACAATGATGACATATTTTGAAAATATTCTAATGAGAGTAGCTACTATACTTGAAAGGTAGCCTAACAAACAACACAAAGACAGTTCTGAAAGCATCCTCCAGTAATTAACCCAGCAGGAAACAGCTCTCACAACAGGAGAGGAGGCAAAATCAGCAATATCTCCCACTGCTCTTTTTATGTTGTGTGACTTTATGTAATTCTAACCAGAAGCAATTACAGCTAATGAGATCTGTCATCCCCTACCACCAAACAGTCAGTCTTTCATTGAGTCATTAGAAAAAGCATCCACAAATATTCAACTAAACAGGTATTTTGGTCAGGTTCTTGATTCTCAGGTTCTTGACTAGCAGGAACCTCTTGTTAACTTTCTCATAATGTGTCTCTACCCGCATGGTGAGACATTGCTGTCCTCAGTACACCAACACAAGCTTTCACCCACAGCACCTTGCACCTGCAGCACCTGTCAGGAGTCATTTACACTCAGTCAAAACACCACTTCCTAACCTTGGTATGCACTGTACTGTTCTTATGGTACAGATGCCAGCCTGTTATTGTGCATGGGCAAATACACTGAGTGTACAAAACATGAAGGACAATTGCTCTTTCCATGACATAGACTGACCAGGTGAATCCAGGTGAAAGCTATGATCTCTTGTTGATGTCACTTGTTAAATCTACTTCAATCAGTGTAGATGAAGGTTAAAGAAGGATTTGTAAGCCTTGAGACAATTGAGACATGCATTGTGTATATGTGCCATTCAGAGGGTGAATGGGCAAGACAAACATTTTAAGTGCATTTGAATGGGGTATGGTAGTAGGTGCCAGGCGTACTGGTTTGTGTCAATAACTGCAACTCTGCTGGGTTTTTCCAAGCTCAACAGTTTCCTGTGTGTATCAAGAATGGTCCACCACACAAACGACATCCAGCCAACTTGACACAACAGTGGAAGCCAGCATCTTTGTGAAACGCATTCGAAACCTTGTAGAGTCCATGCCCCGATCAATTGAGTCTGTTCTGAGTGCAAGGGGTGGGGGGGGGGGGGGGGGGGGTGCAACTCAATATTAGGTAAAGTGATCATGTTTTGTACACTCAGTGTATTTGTGAATGGGCCTAGACATGGGATGCTGCTGGTTAGTGGTCAGTTTTGATGTTATGAAAGGGATGATTCTGGCCGTAGGGGACCATGTGTCCCCTCCCGCCGACATTCCTCTCTGGCTGTTGCCTGTAGTTCTCATGCCGTGGCTAGAGGAGTGGACACAGCCCCTATGCTTCTGCCCGACCCAGAGATGAATGCTCCAGGCCTTTCTGCTGCACATACTCACTGAGGGCTAGGTGGGTGTGTGTGTGTGTGTGTGTGTGTGTGTGTGTGTGTGTGTGTGTGTGTGTGTGTGTGTTAGGGGGGGGTGAAACATGTGTAAGGAGCTAACATGATTGAGAGTAGTGAGAAAATAAATGGTGGCGAATAGCCATGATTTAGGCATTCTAAACCACTTCTTCACCCATGACACGGTCCTCTTTCTCTCTAAAAGATAACTAATATTTGACAAGGGTTGTGTGACATTGGAGTTATTTGAATTATTGCCCTAACAAACGGAGTAGTGATACCTTGAATTTACATGGTTATGGTTCACAAAAGTAAATAAAAACAGGATGTTTTATTGTCACATGTTGTTTTACAGGGTCAGCTATAGTAGTACGACACCCCTGGAGCAAATTAGGGGACACTGGGAAACCTTCCACAAGGTAATTATATGAAAACAAAAATATAAACGCAACATGTAAAGTGTTGGTTCCATGTTTCATGAGCTGAAATAAAAGATCCCAGAAATGTTCCATATGCATAAAAAGCTTATTTCTCTCAAATGTTATGCACAAATTTGTTTACATCCCTGTTAGTGAGTATTTCTCCTTTGCCAAGATAATCCATCCCCCTGAGAGATGTGGGATTTCAAGAAGCTGTTTAGAAAGCACAATTCCTGGAAGGCATCACCTCATGTTTCAGCATGTAAATGCACAGCACCATGTCACAATGATCTGTACACAATTCCTGGAAGCTGAAAATGTCCCAGTTCTTCCATGGCCTGAATACTCACCAGACATGTCACCCATTGAGCATGTTTGGGATGCTCTGGATCAACATGTATGACAGTGTGTTCCAGTTTCCGCCAAAATCCAGATACTGACTGGTTTTCTGATCCACACCCCTACCTTTTTTTAAGCTATCTGTGACATACATATGCATATCTGTATTCCCAGTCATGTGAAATCTATAGATTAGGGCCTAATGAATTTATTTCAATTGACTGATTTCCTTATATGAACTGTAACTCAGTGACATCTTTGAAATTGTTGCATATTCCAAAAAGATTGTAAGAGGTTGTTCTGTGTTTTACACAGTGGTGCCTTTACATTTTCACAGTCAGAATATTCACGGTTTCTCATTGTTGTTACTCTGATAGTCACGGACCCAATGCGTTCTGGAGCATTACAAAAGAGCTATGAAGCATCACAATCAAAACGTTATAAGAGCCTGACTAATGCGGTCTAACATGAAGGCCCATGTGGAGCTCATGTGATGTTTTCAGACCACTCCGTGATGACCCAGAAGCACTGCTTGGCCGACAGCCTTCCAGTAGAGTGCAGGATGCTGCAGAGCGCATGTCAGAACCCAGTCAACCATGCCCTCCATTACCGAGAGAGGACCAGAATGACTCAGCCAGTAAAGCACTACAATGTGGAGTCAGTCAAAACATGGTAACAAACCTCCTCATACTTCACATTTCTAGTGTAAACGGCTCCACTATAACATGGTTGGTCTAATAGAGTATACACTCAATACATTACTCAAGGCCCTTAGGCTCATTGAGGGATGGTCATTGAGTTCTCTTAGTGTCCATCTCTGGGTGTTGTGAGGGCGTATTTAAGCTCAGAGATGTATGTAATTCTGCATCTAGGGCTTTAGGATTCTGTCCAGGTCAGTTGGAGAGCCGCCTTTTTACCCAGGGCCCGTAAGACAAGATCAGCGGCAGCCATCTACTCTAATCTCCAAACCGGTTTCTGGCAGGGTTCTTCAGAGTTCTTGATGACCGAGCACACCCACACAAACTCCCCATCTCTCCACTGCATCTCTAACCACTCACCGATCTCTCTTTCTGTTTCTCATGGGCGAAAGACATGTATCGAGGATCTAAATACAATTTTGAGATTAGGCTGAGATACATGTTCTTGGCACTTTCACCGTGGGTGATGTGTTCTAAGCACTCTCTATATGCTGTCATTCGGGTGTATGTGCATGAGTTTGAGAAAGACAGAGAGTGCACACAGCATAATAGATATTGTGAATCTCTGCACATGGATGTACGTCAGACAGGCGTTTGTGTACCTTGCTCTGCACTGCCATCATGTGGTACATGGAGGAACTGCAACCCGATAGACCCTGTGCTGTGAGGTTGCCCTCAAATCAGGGAGAATGCATTATCAAAATCCAACAAGTGGTTCCAAAGAAAGTTGACTTTCTCTAATGACAAGACAAAACAAAAAACTGAAATGCCAGGTGCCAAAACCAGTTAGCATGAACTTACCCTCATAATAGCTTAAATCTGTTATGTAATGTAATCTCAACAACATCCATTTGAACAACCAACCAGTCTTGACCAGTTGGTTCTCTGATCTTGGAGCTCTCTGAATGCTGTCTCTAGCTGTGAATTCCAGAGAATTACATGGCGCTCACAAAAGGGATTATTGTTCTGCATTCGTTACTTCACAACAAGAACCACAAGTGAATAATTGGATTGTATTTTAAAATAGCAGGATCACAATGAAAACTCCATGAAGTTGATAGATGTGTTTGGAATGGTAGAAGCACTAACAGTAAATCATTAGCCTGAACGCTGGATGTGATTATTTGTTTAATTAATCCTATCACACTTTGTTTATAACCATTGTGCATAACATGGTTTTTACTAGAAATCCACAGAGCTGTTCATCATGGAGCAGGATGAGAAGGTATCAGAGGATTGGAACCTTAACATAGTTACATTCTTAGAGAAAATGGCAGACACAAGAGAACCATTTACACTTTCTTTTCCTGTTCAAAGCCATGTGTCAGTCAGGCTTAAAATGGTTGTTGGTCCCAGTGATCTTTGCCATTTACTGGCTAACTTGTTCTGAAAGAAATGCTCATATGTATGTTGGCTTTTTAAGGAAATGTTTGCTCTCTTTTTGGGCAGACACACAAAAATATGTTAATATTATCCATATAAATAAATCTGACTTCCAGGATCTATTTTTCAGACGACTTCCCTCCATCAATCAAATCGCGTATCCATCCCCCAACTAAAATGACAGTGGATCACATGTTCAATAAAGCAGTTGCTCCAAGCTCCTGGTTTCTATGGAAACACCACCTACACAGGCAGCTGAGGCAACAGAGATGTGTTCATTACGCTGTAACTCTGTTGCTTTGAATGCCCTTGGTGCCCACCTGTCTCTGCACTAACTGTGTTTACCAACACCGCCAACCTATAGTGCTAATTGAAAAAGGAGCACTATACAGTAGATGATTATCACCATGGGCAATAATATACAGACTATTACACCTGATTGGATTTCAGTTGAATTACTGGGGCAGCTCTGTGTCAAAGACATTCATAACTGCACTCCACCTTTTGGTCTACATATTTGTGAATTCTCTCTTTCCTTAGGAGGCAGAACCAGGGGATGTGATCTCTGGTCTGGTGCTCATGCTCATTAAACAACCTAGCAAAACTAGGACAGGCCTTGGGTATAACATTTGTTCCGAGATCATAAAATGATCAAGTAACTTTGTGTCAATCTTTTCTTGAATAGAGATACTACTCTTCTTAAAAAATATATTTTATGGAGTTATCAAAATGTTCGTTTATTGGTTTATTCAGATCCCGATTATCTTTTGCCAAAGCAGCAGCTATTCTTCCTGGGGTCCACACCTAGTTACTTAGAGCTGTGGGGTATCAGGCCTATTCTGGCAGGCCTTGTTTGCATTACCTGAAATGAAACCACTGACGTACACCTGGACAATCAAGAAGTGCAACTCCCAACACAACAGCCATTACCCTCCTAAAATAATTGGGTCACATTTGATAAGACACAACATTCCAGGTTAGTGAAATGCAGTTTGTCCTCTTTTTCATTTAATTATCAGTGACCTTTAAGGTTATGAGTCCCAAAAAGACCAAACCGACTTGTTCTCTCTGAGATCTCAGTAGACTATGTATACAAAAGTGAAGTTTAGCGTCACAAGGACATATCTAAGCTCGTTGTTTTCTTTTCATTTCATGAGGTCATTAGTTTGTAAACAGCATCTGTTAACACTGCCTACTAAATGACAAGCGTTACAGGTGAGGAAACACTGCGGTCCCAGCAGCCTAAACGATCACAGTCACATTATCTTGTTTTTTTACAGCAATGAATGCTTTTACCAGTTGGTAGTATGTACATGAAGCCCATATCTTCATGTTGTTTTTGACCATGGTATCTTCAAGACAAACCACTTCTTTTGAGACAGCTAATCATTTGAGATTAGTAGTGCTATTTGTGTGAAAACGTGAGTAGCTAATAGAGGTTCACTCACATCGTTGAACCAACTATTCCTTTTAGTGTTTCACCATAAATAAGTTCAGTAGTGTTAGCCTGAGTGCCAGTCGGTTTGTGCTCTTACCAACTACATTGCTGACATTGTAAAGCCACATTTTGGCATGACAATTATTGACGAGTTGGCATGATAGCACAAAAAGACTGGCACTCAGGCTATAGTAGTGTAATATAAAACAGTAACAGTCTTCTAGAATCCCAGTGGTGTTCTATGTGGAATCATCCATAGATTATTCTCCATTTGTCTCTGTTTTATCATGCAAATCAGTCTTATGAGGTCACTAATAAGTAACATTTTTACATAGTACCTGTGCTGCGATGTTGCAGGCAGAGGGGGTGCACTACACCAAAATCAGGCACAAACAGGGAACATCATGACATCCAATCTGTGGGAATGCCACTTACAGTGCATTCAGAAAGTATTCATACCCCTTAACTTTTTCCACATTGTTACGTTACATCCTTATTCTAAAATTGATTAAATAGTTATTTTCCCTCGTCAATCTACACACAATACCCATAGTGATAAAGCAAAAACAGGTTTGACATTTTTGCAAATCAATTACCAATAAAAAACTGAAATATCACATTTACATAAGTATTCAGACTCTTTACTCTGTACTTTGTTAAAGCACCTTTGGGAGCGATTACAGCCTTGAGTCTTCTTGGGTATGATCCTACAAACTTCGCACACCTGTATTTGGGGAGTTTCTCCAATTCTTCTCTACAGATCCTCTCAAGCTTTGTCAGGTTGGATAGGGAGTGTCGCTGCACAGCTATTTTCAGGTCTCTCCAGAGATGTTCGATCGGGTTCAAGTCCAGACTGTGGCTGGGCCACTCAAGGATATTCAGAGACTTGTCCCGAAGCCACTCCTGCGTTGTCCTGGTGAACCTTCGCCCCCAGTCTGAGGTCCTGAGCAGGTTTTCATTCATAATCTCCCTGTACTTTGCTCTTTTCATCTTTCTCTCGATCCTGACTAGTCTCCCAGTCCCTGCCGCTGAAAAACATCCCCACAGCATGATGCTGCCGCCACCATGATTCCCCGTAGAGATGGTGCCAGGTTTCCTCCAGACGTGAAGCTTGGCATTCAGTCCAAAGAGCTCAATCTTGGTTTCATCAGACCAGATAACCTTGTTTCTCATTGTCTGAGAGTCCTTTAGGTTCTTTTGGCAAACTCCAAGTAGGCTGTCATGTGCCTTTTACTGAGGAGTGGCTTCCATCTTGCCACTCTACCATAAAGACCTGATTGGTGGAGTGCTGCAGAGATGGCTGTTCTTCTGGAAGGTTCTCCCATCTCCACAGAGGAACTCTGGAGCTCTGTCAGTGATCATCAGGTGACCAAGGCCCTTCTCCCCTGATTGCTCAGTTGAACCAGGCGGCCGGCTCTAGGAAGTGTTGGTGGTTCAAAACTTCTTCCATTTAAGAATGATGGAGGCCAATGTGTTCTTGAACACCTTCAAGAACACAATCCTGTCTGGACACAATCCTGTCTGGACACAATCCTGTCTCGAACCTCTACGGACAATTCCTTCGACTTCTTGGCTTGGTTTTTGCTCTGACATGCACTGTCATCTGTGGGACCTTATATAGACAGGTGTGTGTCTTTCCGATTAATGTCCTAACAATTGAATTTACTGCAGGTGGACTCCAGTCAAGTTGTAGAAACATCAAGGACTATCAAAGGAAACAGTATCCACCTGAGCTCAAATTTGATTGTCATAGCAAAGGGTCTGAATACTTATGTAAATAAGGTATTTCAAAAAAACGTTTTTGCTTTGTCATTATGGGGTATTGTGTGTAGATTGATGAGAGGGGGGATGATTTAATCAATTTTAGAATAAGTCTGTAATGTAACAGATGTGAAAAAAGTCAAGGTCTGAATACTTTCCGAATGCACTCACTGTATGTAAGTACATATATTCAAAAATTCACAAAAATGTCTAAAAACAAGAAAAATAATAATAATTTTAATCAATTTTGAATTGACTCACAAAATATGGAATAAGTCAAGGGGCATGAATACTTTGAAGGCACGGTATCTAGAACGTGCTTGATTACCTACATTTCCAACTTGTACTCCTGTTTCAGTTGGCTTTGCTATTAGGATGAAAGACAAGCATTGAGTTTAATTTAGCATGCGTGTCATGAGTGCATTAATCGTTGCTTGTGAAGTCATACAAATCTGACAGGAGCATTCTAGGGGTTTGCCAAATCAGAAAGAAAGGCTGAACTGAATCACACACACACACCTAATACCAAGCTAGAATTCTAACAAACCCCGGCTATGACAATGCAACAACGTCATGCCAAATAGAGTATGACAGAATCATACTAATGAGTGAAACATTTTAGTCAAGCATGCAAATATTGCTTGTTTTACATGTTTGTCGTCAGGTCACAGGTGATGATATACATATCATGTACATATCATTAGGAACATCTGCTCTTTCCATTACATACGGACCAGGTGAATCCAGCTGAAAGCTACAATTCCTTAATTGATGTCACTTGTCATCTACTTCAAATCAGTGTAGATGAAGGGGGGTGACCGGTTAAAGAATACTTTTTTAAGCCTTAAGTCAATTGTGACACAGATTGTGTATGTGTGCCATTGAGGGTGAATGGGCAAGACAAAATAATGAGTGCCTTTGAACAGGTTACCCGGGAGTACTCCCGGGTGGCGCAGTGGTCTAGGGCACTGCATCGCAGTGCTAGCGGCGCCACCAGAGTCTCTGGGTTCGTGCCCAGGCTGGGCTGGGTTCGCGCCCAGGCTCTGTCGCAGCCGGCCGCAACCGGGAGATCCGTGGGGCGACGCACAATTGGCATAGCGTCGTCCGGGTTAGGGAGGGTTTGGCCGGTAGGGATATCCTTGTCTCAGTATGTAAAAAATGTAATAAAATGTATGCACTCTACTGTAAGTCGCTCTGGATAAGAGCGTCTGCTCTTGGCCGGTAGGGATATCCTTGTCTCAGTATGTAAAAATGTAATAAAATGTATGCACTCTACTGTAAGTCGCGCTGGATAAGAGCGTCTGCTAAATGACTAAAATGTAAATGTAAGTGCTAGGTGCACCGGTTTGTAGAAGAACTGCAACACTCCTGGGTTTTTCACGCTCAATTTCCCATGTGTATCAAGAAGTCCACCACCAAAAGGACATCCAGCCAACTTGACAACTGTGGGAAGTATTGGAGTCAACATGGGCCAAATCAAATCAAATTGTATTGGTCACATACACATTTTGCAGATGTTATTGCGGGTGTAGCGAAATGCTTGTGGAATCCCTGTGGAACGCTTTCGACACCTTGTAGAGTCCATGCCCGACGAATTGAGTCTGTTCTGAGAGCAAAGTCCTGGGTGGGGAGGGTTCTGCAACTCAGTATTAGGAAGGTGATCTTATGTTTTGTGCACAGTGTATGTGATGCGAAGGCAGGGTTGGCTTACCATGCCAATACTGCCCCTCTGTGGTCAATTGGGGCACTGTCAAAATCCTAATTCACACAATGACCAATACAATAAAAGGGGTTTAAAAGAAAGCATGTCTAATTTTGCAGATCTTGAATTTCCCTACGGAAGCTGTCAAAAGGCAACTAAACAACGCTTCAAATCACAAGTGAATGTCGTGTGTGCCAAATGGCAAATCCTCAGCAAAAGAGGCTATGGTGTGTCATTCTCTAGTTGTATTGTTAGGGGGGAAACTCAGAAAGAGGAACGGCTAAAAGGAACGGGTGGCCGTGGGCTGTTAGCAATCACCTGCTGGTTGTTGTTGAACGGCAGCTATTCAACATGTAAAACTGAAGGACGATAATCTGGTCAGAGGCAATAGAATGGCCACGTGCGGCTTCTAAGTAAAGTCTGCCATCAGCTGCTCTGGCATGTTGTCCCTGAAACATCTGTGAATTAAATGCGTACTGAGAGCAGAAGATCTGATCACTGTTGTGGTGAAACCTTTGGACAAGTAAAATAGAGAGTGTGAAAGGTTTTAAATTAATTTATATAAAATAAAAAAAAAGCATTTATCCACTGAAGTGGAACAAATATCCATCACTCGTATCTTCTTTAGTTTGGAACATATACAATCTGAAGACAGACTCGTCAGGTTGTCGGAACAGAATAAAATAATCAAGCAAAGGGTCTGTCCACACCGAAGTCACCACAGCCAAGGATAACGAGAGAAAAACATTTTACCAAGTGCAGATCTGGTCTGGTTTTAAGCAGCTCTTTTCTTCTGTTAAATGTACAGTTAAAGCTAGAATCCTTAGTTGCTACATCCATTTTCTGACTTAAATGAATGATATATACCCATCGATTCTTGAATAATCCACCTAATGAGCTTAGTTCAACTCTCGTACCCCATCAGAATCAAGAATATAAACGTGTTCTACGCCAAGGTTTGTAAACAATGTAAATGTAAAGCACGGTAGTCTCAAAACATGGTTAAAACCACAATTTGGATATCATGGATAGTCGGTCCTTGCATCCATAGGCTCGTCTGTCAATTTGAGAGTGGTTACATTTCTCCAGGCCCATCCCTCAGCTTTTTACCAAAAACAGAGGCGGAGTGACCACTTTGGTATTGTTTCAACTAAGGATTCAAGTGTTAACGGCTCAGGTACTTTTCTGTAGTCTGTTACATGAAAGCTCGATGAGGAGGCATCTGATCAACTACACATGGAATTAATATGTTTATATCTTACTGGTTATCTGTGCAAGTATGAAAATATGTAAGTGTAACAAAGCAAATTGATTTGGATATGACAGAACGTGGATTTGACAGGGGGGAAAAAAAACACTCCATTGATAGAATTGTAAAAAGAAACTACACTTAACAGGGAAAAAAACACATACAAACTAACAGCGAGAATTTTAAAGTTCAGGTAGAGTGATTGAAATGTCATTGACCCCACTGCTGTATGCTTTATTTAAATTATTGTTACTTTTTTTACCTATATAAATGAAAATACATCCAAAACAGATCCTATGGTCCACATACGAACAACAAAATACTGCATTTCTACTTGCAGCTGCAATAAGGCTAGGTCAGTATATGAAAGGCTAGCTGCCAAAGGTCCAGGAATTGGCTCCGACTGTTTTGATCCCTTTTTCTGAATGCACTCATTGACATTTCATGTCTGCGTCAAATGCTTGTCATGCTGCTAGTTGGTCACTTCATCCAGTCATCCCATGGGTCCGTTGAGTGGTGCCCTTGGCCGTGGCCCCAATCTGCACTGAGGTAGTTGAGACAGAGGTGCTGCGCGACCGCCGGGCTAACATGGGCCTCAGTCAAACTGCTCGCTGGTGGTCAAAGGTGGTCAAAGTTCAGCTCATCATGTTAAAGGTTAATTGTTGTTAAGGCTTCCTGTGGTCTTGGAGTAGTCGTCATCCTCCTCCGTGGCGATGTCTCACAGGGGTACCTTCAAATTAGAGTTCTTCTTTGTCCTAGTTGTCCATTTTTCAAATCTCAACTAAATGTTCTCTTCAGTCTTTTTTTTTTTTTTTAAAGGGGTGGTCATATTTTCCAATCCTCTACAATGGTTAAACCCAACTGAAAATCTTCTCCTTTTGGCACCTTGGGAGTCAATGGAAGAAGGGGGAAATAAATGGTAGGAAAGGAGAAAAAAAAAACAAGCCGGTGGTGTTGTTGCAGAAGACTAGTTGTGGTGGCTGGCTTGGTCATTGGCTGCCGACGAGTCCGTGTCTGCTGCGCGTGTTGCGGTGGGGGTGGCGCTGTCCCCTTCCTCTGTTTTGATGCGCTTAGCGCCGGGCTGATCGCTGGCCGCCTGGGCTCCGTTCTGTCGTTTGGTCGGGAGGGAGGCTGAAGCGGAGGCGTGAGTGGCCAGCAAGTGGAGAGGACTCGCAACAGCTGTGGCTGAACATAGGGAGGAAGATGAGGAAAAAAATAGAAATATTTCAGTGGCGGAATTGATGGAATACTCTGCTAAGTAATCTAACGTCTTAGAACATATGCCAATAAAAAGTGTACTTTTCCAAACAGTGTAGGAAACTCTAGCCAGACAGAGATTCATATGGCCCTTCGAGATACAAACACACTGCAGAGCAGCACTGACAAGTATGCTGCATGAATTCTAGTTAATTAAACAAACAGGGACTACTCACAACAGTGGTAGACTACAGATGGGGTCAGAGCAGTGGTAGACTACAGATGGGGTCAGAGCAGTGGTAGACTACAGATGGGGTCAGAGCAGTGGTAGACTACAGATGGGGTCAGAGCAGTGGTAGACTACAGATGGGGTCAGAGCAGTGGTAGACTACAGATGGGGTCAGAGCAGTGGTAGACTACAGATGGGGTCAGAGCAGTGGTAGGCTACAGATGGGGTCAGAGCAGTGGTAGGCTACAGATGGGGTCAGAGCAGTGGTAGGCTACAGATGGGGTCAGAGCAGTGGTAGGCTACAGATGGGGTCAGAGCAGTGGTAGGCTACAGATGGGGTCAGAGCAGTGGTAGGCTACAGATGGGGTCAGAGCAGTGGTAGGCTACAGATGGGGTCAGAGCAGTGGTAGACTACAGATGGGGTCAGAGCAGTGGTAGACTACAGATGGGGTCAGAGCAGTGGTAGACTACAGATGGGGTCAGAGCAGTGGTAGACTACAGATGGGGTCAGAGCAGTGGTAGACTACAGATGGGGTCAGAGCAGTGGTAGACTACAGATGGGGTCAGAGCAGTGGTAGACTACAGATGGGGTCAGAGCAGTGGTAGACTACAGATGGGGTCAGAGCAGTGGTAGACTACAGATGGGGTCAGAGCAGTGGTAGGCTACAGATGGGGTCAGAGCAGTGGTACACTACAGATGGGGTCAGAGCAGTGGTACACTACAGATGGGGTCAGAGCAGTGGTAGACTACAGATGGGGTCAGAGCAGTGGTAGACTACAGATGGGGATAAAGCGCTTTGACAGGATCCATTCTAAGTCAGTGTCTCACCTGCAGCGGCCTGCATTGGCATCAGGTGGGTGCCGTTCTGTGTGATGGTCTTTATGGGGAGCTGGTGCTGGCCCAGGGGCGGCTGCTGCTGCACTAAGGTCAGCGTCTGTAAGGGCGTGGTCGACTGGGTTGTCTGGATGATGCGACTGCCACCTCCTATAGAGGCGTGGGAGATGGTTGGAACAGATTCTACTTTTACTAGAGACAAACATAGAAAAAAAAGAGATGTCAATGACTTCTAATAACATAACTAACACCAAACAAGCACTACAATAACTGATCAACATGAGATACATTTCACATTTACTAAGACAACACATATACACACACAGACACAGGTGCCTTGGCCAAGGGTAAAACAGACCTACGTAAACCTGGCTGAAACCACTACTACCTTGAGTCAACACAATCTGTCCATCTACACACACACCATCCTCCTTCCCTGCCCTCACCTTTGGCCTCTGAGTAGTCTCCGTTCTCCAGGGGCTCAGTCTGGAGGGTGACCATGGCGGGGGTGGCCACTGTGTAGGTGTTGGCGGTGCTGAGCCCGGCCACGCTGGTGACAGACATAGCAGGGATCTGGTGGACGACGTGCACCGTCTGCATGACGGGCTGCTGGTTCTGGTTGGTGCTGGTAGTCACAGGCGTGGCCATGGCATAGGTCACCGGCTTTATGGTCTGAGGTAATTGACGCTGAACCGTGATGAGCACCGGTTGGCTGTTGAGAGGGGAGCCTGGACAAACAATAGCTTTCTTTAACGGAGGATCCACATGTGACGACTGCACATTTGTACATAGGATTGGAGAAGACTCCAACAATGTGATTGGACAAAAATGGGCGTCTCTCACCTGGTGTACTCTGTGCAAAGCGGGCCTCCTGGATGACAGCTAGTTTGGGCTGGACTGCTGTGGCAGGGGGCGGGGCCGGAGCGGGCTCTGGTTCCATGGGGACAGGGGAACCCTCTCGGGATAGGCTGTCAGGGGTCTGTACCCCACTCGAGTGGGCCGAGAGCACCCCAGAGTGATTAGGAGAGACTGGGGCACTCCTGTGAAAGGGAAAAGCAGATAGACTTTAAAAATGCCCTAGATTTACATATGCATTGAAATTTACCACCCTAGTCACACTCCACCATAGTCACACTTTCCCAATGGGAATATTATAGTGACCACAAGGGGATGGCACAAACATGTCAATCTAACAGTAAAGCTGAGGTGTCCAACCTTTTATATCATGAGAGCTACTTTAAAATATGAAACCTATCACAAAATACTACATTTTTTCCTAGCATCAAATACACAGTATTTTCCCAAATTCAGTCCCGTTATATTTTTCCCGGTTTGGGATTTTTTACAGTTTTTCACTCAAAATTACAATTATTCTTAGAGAAACAATGAAATGTGATATTCTGAGTCCACGCCAATACTTAAAATCACATTTAAGATCATTTTTGGGGTCTGGGGAAAAAATCATTTTGATTTGCATGCAATACCACTTTAATTGAGAATTTTGCGAGAGAGACTGTGCTGGTCTAGCAATGTTTTTGCTGCTGCATGTCATGACAGATTTTGCACACAAAAAAAAGCCCACCCGATTGATCAAATAATCATGATAGAATTCTGCCAGGTAAGCCTGCTTTTCCATTAACATTTAATTGAGAAGGTTTTGGGGAAAGAATTTTTCTCTCCTAGAGTTGGGCAGTATCCATACTTTCATATTGTCATACCGTTTTGCTTGCATCCCGGGATATACGGTATTACCGGCTTAGTACACAAGGACGCACCAATTAATTTAAATTTTTTTAAAAATAAAAAAAACAATTGGCCGTCTATTAACAAAATTTGCACAAGTAATGGAACATTTCCATGGAGGATGCCAACAAAATACGCTAAAGAGCGCAAACGAATTGCAAAGACATACACGTATAACTTTATGAGCTGGATTGCCTAGATAGGAGCTACTGAATGTCATTTTTGGTGAGTTTGGACATTTACAAGCAAATGTAAATGAGAGACATTGTGCAAATGAACAAAGTTTTGAAACATGCTTGTCTGAAGGACGAACAGAACTGGCTCTGCTGCAGCATGTGTACATGCTGTGTATGTGGAGTCTGGAGTCACTAGGGCAACGGGCCTGGGGAGGAGAAGACGGCCCGAGAACGGAGAGGAGAAAAAGCACAAGGATATCAAGATAGTGGCAGCTGTACAAATAACTAATCCAAAGGGCTTTGAGTTCTCTAACACTATATGATGCCCCGTCACCCTATTAATTCAGCCACATACTTCGATAACTAGCAAGTTAAACATAGTATTGTGCTTTAACGCAGAATTCTGCTTTTTCTCACAGGAAAAAAATAAAAAAATTGTTATCTTGCTGTGTTTTGTAAACGCAGATGTAAAATGCTTCTTATTGTAATTTCTGCTCGGCATCAGACACATTTTGTGCTTCAGTTGCATTTCTCCACTCAGATGAGAATTCATAGGCTTTCTATCAGCAGACAGCACTGACTGATGTTGAGCTACTTTTCTCCAGTACTTTACTCAGTGTAGCCAGACTACTTTTCTCCAGTAAAATGCAAGATTAACTTTAAGCAAAACATTAGGAAATGTAGCTTTTTTTTTGCAAAAAAGACCTTGCTTTTTCATTGTAAGCCCATTTACTTGCTAAATGTTGTTATCTGATGAAAATGAAGCTATTTTCTGCCGAATGTGTTTTCTGTGAAGGAAAACTATAGTTGCATGTCCCTGATCCCTCTATTGAAGGAAAGAAAGAAAAAAAACACTTGACTGTCAATATAAAACGCGACCCCTGTCAATACACAGCTGGAACCAACTGCTCGCGCTTTCTCCCATTGTGCTATTTACAAACACTTTATTTGATTTTTTATTTCATTTAACTAGGCAAGTCAGTTAAGAACAAATTCCTATTTACAATGATGGCTTAGCAACAGTTCAGGAGCAGAATGACAGATTTTTACCGTGGCAGCTCAGGGACTCGATCTAGCAACCTTTTCGGTTACTGGCCCAACTCTAACCACCTACCTGCCGCCCCACATGACTGGCTCAACTGTTCTGGGAACTATGCTTCATAATGTAAAATATTGTGACAGGTGAAATTAAGAACGCGATATGCTTCATCTCCTAACATATTACACAAGCTGACTGCAGGTATTTACTTCAAAAGTAACAAAATATTGAAAAACTTAAAAGAAATAGTTTCAATGGTATTGACGGTACTGAAAAACTATGCCCTGGCTGTTTCCAAATACCCCGGTATACGGTATGCCGCCCAAGCCTACCATCTACCCAGAAGACAGTTATCATCATCTCTTACTGGCTACACAAAGTGAATGGAAGAGAAATGTGTGCACTACACAGACATACAGGGGAACTATTGCTGGAAATTAATTGGCAGATAGTGTTACATTTGGCTTGTTTAGGCCAATTGGAGCTAACTAGGGATGGGATAATGTCAAATGAGGATTTGTGGATAGATGGGCTGCGAGCAACCGGATGGAGACCCCTGCAGTAAAGCATGCAGCGAGCTCATCGTGTGACTGAAACCTGAGTGAGTAGGTCCATACCTGGAGGAGAGGGGTCCGAGGGGGGTCCTGAAGCAGGGCACACCCCGCGGCCTTCGTTTCCTGAAGGCCTGCTCCATGAGCTTGCCCTCTGAGGACGGGTCTATCCTCCAGAACGAGCCCTTGCCCGGTTCCTCCTGCGATCTGGCTACTTTAATAAAGTAGCGGTTCAGTGACAGATTGTGACGGATCGAGTTCTACAACAGAATACGCCGTCGTGTTAGTACGAACACACTGCAGCCACGGCTGTTATTCACGTCACAGTTCATCAATGGCACATGCTCAAAAACAACATGGAAACAGATGGGATAAGCCATGTACCGCCCTTCAGTTTGAAGCCAAAGTGAATGTGTACTTTTACAAGGTTGCATATTAGTCAAAGCACATCTTAATATACAGTGCCTTCAGAAAGTATTCATACCCCTTTACTTATTCCACATTTTGTTGTGTTACAGCTTGAATTCAAAATGTATTTAAAAAGTCTCACTCATCTACACACAATAAACCTGTTTTTAGAAATCTTTGCTGATCGATTGAAAATTAAATAGTAATCTAATTTACATAATTATTAAGTGAGTCAATACTTTGTAGAAACACCTTTGGCAGCAATTAGGGCTGTGAGTCTTTCTGGGTACGTCTCGAAGAGCTTTCCACACCTGGATTGTGCAACACTTGCCCATTATTCTTTTCAAAATTCTTCAAGCTCTTTCAAAATTGGTTGTTGATCATTGCTAGACAACCATTTTCAGGTCTTGCCATACATTTTCAAGCAGATTTAAGTCAAAACTAACTCCGCCACATTCACGGACTTCTTTGTAAGCAACTCCAGTGAAGACTTGGCCTTGTGTTTTAGATTACTATCCTGCTGAAAGGTGAATTCATCTCCCAGTGTCAGAGAGAAACAGGTTTTCCTCTAGGACTCTCGACCTCAAAACCAGTTCCACTGCATTTTTTCCATTGTTTCCCTCTAATCAGGGACTGATTTAGACCTGGGACACCAGGTGTGTGCAATTAATTATCAGGTAGAACTGTAAACCAGCAGCCTCTGGACCTCATACGGTAAGAGTAGAGTACCCCCGCTCTAGGATTATGCCTGTGTTTAGCTCCATTCCATTTATTCTCCAGTTCTTAACAATTACAAGCATACCCATAACATGATGCAGCCACCACTATGCTTGAAAATATGGAGTGTGGTACTGAGTAATGTGTTGTATTGGATTGGATTTGCCCCAAACACTTTGTATTCAGGACAAAAATTGAATTGCCAAGTATTAATTTAGTGCCTAGTTGCAAACAGGATGCATGTTTTGGTATATTTGTATTCTGTACAGACTTCTTTTCCCTCTGTCAATTAAGTTAGTATTGTGGAGTAACTACAATGTTGATCCATGTTGAAACAAGGAAATGTGGGGAAAAATCAAGGGGCTATGCTCTGGTTTTTGAGATATTTCAAATATAACCATGTGGTGGTATCCTAATGCTATTCAAAACAGGTTCAGATCTTTTCCCTCACATGCACCATTTTCACTGAAATTATTTGTATTGAAAGACGTAATTTCTCACCTGCCAGCCTTTGTCTGCAGTCCTGTAGTAGGGGTAGTTTTTGGTGATGTGAGTGTATATTCCGTTTAGTGTGAGCTGCTTGTCCTGTGCCATTGTAATGGCTTGGACTATCAGTTGTGCATATGAGTATGGCGGTTTGGAATCATCCTAAAGGGAAGAAGAAGAGGAAGGGAGAAAGGGTGTCATTTACTAGGTAGCAAAGCACATAGTGAGCAATGGCACTGGAGGGAATAGCAGCCGTTTCACGGGCTCCTGGCCAATTGAACTATTTTGTGTTTTTGGGCGTTGATCTTAACTTTTTTTGTACATAATGTTTACGTCAATGTTTACACCATCGTTTCCTATGACCGAAAAGAGTTTCTGGAAACCAGAAAAGCCATCACCAACCTCGATTTGGATGAGGACTTTTACTGCAATGAGTCGAAGGACATATTGATTATCCCAGACCAGGCCCAAATCCATGACACTGAGAAGTAGGCGGCGCTACTGGCTAATGTGCAATCACTGGACGAGCTCTGTTTGAGACTATCCCATCAACGTGATCTGAAGAACTGTAATATCCTATGTTCTCTGAGTCGTGGTGGAACAAGGAAAATATTAATCTAGCTGGTTTTTCTATACATCGGCATGACAGAACGGCAGCATCGGGGAAGCTCAGGGGGAGGGAGTGTGCGTCTCTTCGAGGTTCTGCTCACGTTAGAATACCTTATGATAAGCTGTAGACCATACTATTTACCAAGAGAGTTATCATTATATTTTTCTACCACCATAAACCGATGCTGGCAATAAGACTGGATTCAATGAGCTGTATAAGACCCTAAGCAAACAAGAAAATGCTCACCCAGAGGTGACATTCCTAGTGGCCGTGATTTGAATGCAGGAAACTGAAATACGTTTTACCTCATTTCTACCAGCATGTCACCTGTGCAACTAGGTGAAAAAAACTCGAGATCACCTTTACTCCAAACACAGAAATGCACATCTCTCTCTCTCTCCATTTAGCAAATCTGACCATCACTCTATCCTCTTGATTCCTGCTTACAAGCAAAAACTCAAACAAGAAGTACCAGTGACTCACTCAAGTGACCGGAAGTGGTCCGGTGAAGCGGATGCTAAGCTACAGGACTGTTTTGAAGGCACAGACTGGAATATGTACCGGGCTTCATCCGATGGCATCAGTCACTGGCTTCATTAATAAGTGCATCGAAAACCTGCCCAGGGACTGCGGTTAAAAAATTTGCCGGCTGGCTAAAACCGGCACTTTTACTGAAGCGTTGATTAATGTGCACTGTCCCTGTAAAAATAAAACAACCTCAAACGACATGCCCACAGTGACCATATGTACATATCCCAACCAGAAGCCATGGATTACAGGCAACATCAGCACTGCGCTAAAGGCTAGAGTTGCTGCTTTCAGGGAGCGGGACACAAACCCAAATGCTTTGGAAACGTAAGGGTGAGCACACCCCCATTCACATCAACAGGCCTGTAGTGGATCGAGAGGTTCAAGTTCCTTGGTGTCCACATCATGAAGGATCTATCATGGTCCAAACACACCAACAGTTGTGAAGAGGGCACGACAACGCCTCTTCCCCCTCAGGAGGCTGAAAAGATTTGGCATGGGCCCTCAGATCCTCTAAAAGTTCTACAGCGGCACCATCTTGACTCACTTGGGGCCTCTATACCAGACGGTGTCAGAGGAAGGCCCAAAACATTCTCAAAGACAGCCACCCACCCAAGCCACAGACGTGTTCTCTTTGCTACTGCACGGCAAGCAGTACCAACGCACCAAGTCTGAAATCAACAGAACCCTGAACAGCTTCTATCCCCAAGACATCTAAACAAGACTGTTAAATAGCTAATCAAATGGCTACCAGGACTACCTGCATTTACCCTTTTTTGCACATCTGCTACTGCCCATTCTCTATCCTGTTGCCTAGTCACTTTACCCCTACCTGTATGTACATTACATAGCTACCTCAATTACCTCATACCCTTGCACATCGACTCGGTACAGGTACTCCCTATATGTATAGCCATGCTATTTCTATTTGTTATTCACTGTGTTTTTATTCTTCGTGTCACTATCTCAATTTTGTATATTATTTTTAATCTCATCTTTATCTCTGCATTGTTGGAAAATAATCCGTAAGTAAGCATTTCACTGTTAGTCTACGAAGCATGTAACAAATTAAACTTGATGACAACAAATCATGGGTTTGTTTTGTCACATGCATCAGTTAAAATGCCAAAACAGGCAGACACATGACTACCTTTCCAATTAATTCAAGTGTGCAGTAATTTAAAAAGGGCAATCTACAGTTGCAGTACCCATTGATTCTTGAAGAATATAACTTATAAATGCCTCGAGCTTAGTTCAACTGTCATACCCCATCCAAACAAACTTGTTTTACTCCAATGTTTGTAAACAAAGTAGTGTTGAGCAATTAACCGAAAGATCAGATATGTAAAAAAAACAATCGAGATAAATCGGATCAAGTCCAAACTGTGTGATATAGTAGAGTTGTAGTTTAACAGGCCAATATTCTACATAGATTAGCGCAGTAATTAACCAACATGACCATAAATAATGTCACGCCTACTTGTCCAGTCTGTGTGGGGCACACAGAGGGAGAAGAGACAGAAGAAACGCGAGCGAGAGGCATAGGGAGCAGTTGCTTTGAGAGGTATCTCTACTTGAAAATACATGATCTAAGTGATTGATAGTTGATATTCAGCAGTTGTAAAAGTATGCATTATTTACTCAAGAACTATTAAAATACTGATTATGTCAGACAGCAGCTCTTATAGAGATGAGACGATGACTTGGAATTAAATAATAAAAAGTCATCAAATAAAACTAAATGTAATATACCCAACAACTGAAATATTTTAAATATTTATAAAGTAAATAGTAATGTAAATAAATGATGGTTAATAAGTACAGTAATGGGCAGTCACTACCATCATGGGACTTTTGTTAAATGTTTTATTCTGTGTTGTTACATCATTCAATCCACATAATACAATTGTCATTAAATGTACTATGCGTTATCAAAACCGTGATTATTTTTTTTATAATAGAGCCAAAACGACCCCAAAAAGCACTAATCCCTCAGCACTAGAGTTGCAAAGTGGCAGAAACGTTCCAGAAATTGGGAAGTTAAGCCCAGGAATATTTGGAACTTTTCTTTAAAAAAATAAATAAAAGTTTGCTTATAACAGTGAACCTTTTTGAGGGATACACAAGGCAATTCTAGGTATTGTGGCATATTTAGGTCTATCCCCAATTCAATGGAGTTGCAACCCTCTGCATGCACAGTGCATTCTTCCATCACATGTACAGCTGATTCTCAAGATCTTGCACACTAATGAGATGCTATTGAGCCCACACTACTACACTGTCTGAGCCAAGGACTACATGCTTTCTGGTAAGTCTTGATTACAATACTGGGTGGGGTGAATATATGTTATATGACATACATGATTTCTTGTTAACTTCTTCGGGACAGGGGGGCAGTATTGAGTAGCTTGGATAAAAAAAGTGCCCAGAGTAAACTGCCTGCTACTCAGTCCTAAAAGCTAGAATATGCATATAATAGAAAGCACTCTGGAGTTTCTAAAACTGTTTGAATGAAGTCTGTGAGTATAACAGAACTCATATGGCATGCAAAAACCTGAGAAAAAATCCAACCAGGAAGTGGGAAATCTGAGGTTTGTAGTTTTTCAACTCTTTGCCTATCCAAGAGTGGAAATGGGGTCATATTGCACTTCCTAAGGCTTCCACTAGATGTCAACAGTCTTTAGAACCTTGTTTGATGCTTCTACTGTGAAGGAGGGGGGAATGGGAGCTGAATGAGTCAGAGGTCTGCCAGAGTGGCATGAGCTGGTCATGCGCGTTCACGTGAGAGGTAGCTTGCGTTCCATTGCAATTCTACAGACAAAGGAATCCTCCGGTTGGAACATTATTGAAGATTTATGATAAAAACATCCTAAAGATTGATTCTATACTTAGTTTGACATGTTTCTACGAACTGTAATATGACTGTCTGAACTTTCGCCTGGACCTGACCGCGCGTCGTGAGTTTGGATTGTGTACTAAACGTGCGAACAAAAAGGAGGTATTTGGACATAAATGGACTTTATCGAATAATTATTGTGGAACTGGGATTCCTGGGAGTGCATTCTGATGAAGATCAAAGGCAAGTGAATATATATAATGCTATTTCTGACTTTGTTGACTCCATAACATGGCGGATATCTGTATGGCTTGTTTGAGCTCTGTACTCAGATTATTGCATGGTGTGCTTTTTCAGTAAAGCTTTTTTGAAATCTGACACAGCGGTTGCATTAAGGAGAAGTTTATCTAAAGTTCCATGCTTAACTTGTTTGGGATAGGGAGCAGCATTTTCACTTTTGGATGAATTGCGTGCCCAGAGTGAACTGCCTCCTACTCAGCCCCAGATGCTAATATATGCATACTAGTATTAGTATTGGATAGAAAACACTCTGACGTTTCTAAAACTGTTTGAATCAAGTCTGTGAGTATAACATAACTCATGTGGCTGGCAAAAACCTGAGAAAAAATCCAAACAGGAGGTGGAAAATCTGAGGTTTGTAGTTTTTGAACTCACCCCTATCGAATACACTTTGAGACATGGGTATTTTTTCACTTCCTAAAGCTTCCACTAGATGTCAACCGTTTTTAGAACGTGGTTTCAGGCTGCTCATGTGAAGGGGGGCCGGATGAGAGATGTTTTACTAAGGGGTCTGCCTACAGCCTCGTTCTCAGTCACGTGCTTTCACTTGAGAGGTTTCTCTCGTTCCAGTGCTTTTCAACAGACAATAGAATTCTCCGGTTGGAACAATATTGAACATTTATGATCCTAAAGATTGATTCTATACTTAGTTTGACAAGTTTCTTCGACCTGTAATATAACTTTTGAATGTTTTGTCCGAATGGACCAGATCACTTTTTTGGATTGTTTACCAAACGCCCTAACAAAAGAAGCTATTGAACATAAATGGACATAAATGATGGACATTATCGAACAAAACAAGCATTTATTGTGGAACTGCGATTCCTGGGAGTGCATTCTGTTGAAGATCATCAAAGGTAAGTGAATTTTTATAATTTTCTTTATCAATAATGTTGACTACCCAACATGGCAGATATTTCTCTGGCTGGTTTGGGCTCTGATCACCGTTCTCAGATTATGCTTTTTCTGTAAAGTTTTTTTGAAATCTGACACACTTCTCCTTAATGCAACCGCTGTATCTAAAGTTTCATGTATAATAGCTGTATTTTCATCAACATTCATTATGCGTATTTCTGTGAATTCATGTGTCTCTCTGCAATATCACTGCATGTTTTAGAACTACTGAATCTAACACGCCAATGTAAAATACGATTTTTGGATATAAATATGAACTTTATCGAACAAAACATACATGTATTGTGTAACATGAAGTCCTATGAGTGTCATCTGATGAAGATTTTCTCTATTTCTGCTTTTTGGGACTCCTCTCTTTGGCTGGAAAAGTGGCTGTGTTTTTCTGTGACTATGTACTGACCTAACAATCGTTTGGTGTGCTTTCGTCGTAAAGCCTTTTTGAAATGGCTGGATTTGGCTGGATTTACAACAAGTGTAGCTTTAATTTGGTGTATTGCATGTGTGATTTCATGAAAGTTGAATTTTTATAGTAATTTATTTGAATTTGGCGCTCTGAATTTTCACTGGATGTTGGCCATGTGGGACACTTGCATCCCACATATTCCAGAGAAGTTAATGTCTTGCTCAAGATGTGTATGCAACTTGTGCTCACGGGCAATGTGTATTGGAAGAGATTTCTGAATGTTTTTTGCCCAGCATACACCCCTCCAACCAGACATGCTTTATCTACTAATTTGCTGGATGCAGAGATCAGAGTTCAAGTGAAGGTCAAGCAAATCATAGAGAAAGCAGACTATTGCAATCATCTCTGATGGGTGGTCGAATGTTCGTGGGCAAGGAATAATTAACTACATCTCCACCCCTCAACCAGTATTCAACAAGAGCACAGACACAAGGGACAACAGACACACCGGTCTCTACATTGCAGATGAGCTGAAGGCAGTCATCAATGACCTTGGACCACAGAAGGTATTTGCACTGGTGACAGACAATGCTGCGAACATGAACGCTGCTTGGTCTAAAGTGGAGAGTCCTACCCTCACATCACACCCATTGGCTGTGCTGCTCATGCATTGAATCTGCTCCTCAAGGACATCATAGCACTGAAAACAATGGAGAGAGCCAAGGAAATGGTTAGGTATGTGAAGGGTCATCAAGTTATAGAAGCAATCTACCTCACCAAGCAAAGTGAGAAGAATAAGAGCACCACATTGAAGCTTCCCAGCAACACCCATTGGGGTGGTGTTGTCATCATGTTTGATGACAACCTGGAGGGGAAGGAGTCTCTCCAAGAATATATCACAGTCTGCCGATATGGACAGCCCATTCAAGAAGATCCTCCTGGGTAATGTATTTTGGGAGAGAGTGGTAAGCAGCCTGAAACCTAAAACGATAGCCATTGCACAGATTGAGGGAGACAATGCCATCCTGTCTGATGTTCAGACTCTGCTTGCAGATGTAAGAGAAGAAATCCGTACTGCCCTTCCCACTTCACTGTTGCTCCAAGCAGAGGAAACTGCAGTTCTGAAATGCATCAGAAAGCGTGAAGACTTCTTCCTGAAGCCCATACACGCCGAGCGTACATGTTGGACCCCAAGTATGCTGGCAAGAGCATCCTGTCTGGTGCAGAGATCAACAAGGCCTATGGTGTCATCACTACCGTGTCTCGCCACCTTGGCCTTGATAAGGGCAAGGTTCTCTGCAGTCTGGCGAAGTAAACTTCTAAGCAAGGGCTTTGGCATGGAGATGCAACATGGCAGTCATGACAACATATCTCATCAGCCAACTGGTGGAAGGGACTTTGTGGATATGAGGCTCTTTCCCCTGTTGCCTCCAAATCCCACCAACATCAGCCATCTCAGATGGCAACTGGTCCTTGTTTGGGAACACACACACACACCAAAGCACGCAACAGGCTGACCAATACAAGAGTTGAAAAAAATTGGCGACCATCCGGGCAAATTTGAGGCTTTTTGAGCCTGACAACAAGTCATCCTCAACAAGGTTGGAAAGTGACAGTGAGGATGAGGCCTCAGTCTGATGTTCAAGAGGTGGACATTGAGGAGGTCCAGGGAGAAGACAGAGAAGCCTGAGAAGACAACCAAAGCTTTAGTTTCTAGACTATAATTTTACAGATGTATGTTGAAAAAGTTTTTGGGGAAATGCGATAGATCATTGGGGATCATTCAATATTCCCTTTCTTTTTTTGTTCAGTGAAATCATGAAGAGTCAACTCATTTAATTAAAGTTCAATTCGTATTTTTTTTTTCTCTATTGGAAGGATTTAACCATTTGCAATTATGTCTACTTATGATAAGGTTAAAGGGTTTATGTTTCTGTCTCCATATGATATGGTAAATATATCCAAAGCAAAAAAACATTTAAATGGTATTAATATTAATTTGCATAGATATCTGTTAATTACCATAATATTCCCGTTAATTCACACAGACAGTTTCCACCTCTGAATATTCCCCAAAATGTGCAACCCTACTCAGCACTAAAATAAAGTAAATGTAAACAAACACTGTACACCATCATAACATTAAAACTATATTGATATCATGGTTGGTCAATTCTTGCATCCATAGCTCCACCTATGAATTTGAGAGTGGTTACATTTCTCCAGCCCCATCCCTCAGCTTTTTACCAAAACAGTGGCGGGGATAACATGTTATGGTTGCAACTGCTGATTGCCACTAAATAAAAAATGCCAGTTTCACAGACACAGATGAATTTAAGCCTTAGACTAAAAGCATGTTCAATGGAGATTCTCTGTATGTGGTGCTCACCTTGGGGCTGTCCCCTCCTGAGGCCTCCTTGTCGTTCTCTGACTGGGAGTTGTCGTTTATGAGCTGTAGCTCTGCAGAGCTGACGATGCGACCCATCCTGTAGCCGGACAAGCCCGCTCCCCTGGGACTGGAGGGGCACGAGTTGGCAGCACTGTAGGGAAGAAGAGAACCAGACTGTTAGTCACCAAGTCTGTCAGCATGATGACAAACACAGTATCAAATTATCTGACTAAGAATAATGCAATACTTTTAGGCTACAAACAAAACTGCCTAATTGATCCACTGATGTTTTTCTTTTTTTAAATCAAGCAATGGTTTACAATTAGCCAAGCTATTCTGAGGAATAGGGGGCCTCAGTAAAATAAATATATTGGCTCAGCTTATCTGTACCCTTTCTTGCAGTAGCCTGCGGTCAGAGTGGTACACACCACCTATGCAAATAGCCTCACATTATCTAACCCATATTGAAAGGACAGCAAAACCGTTTCATGAGGCATTAAGTTGAGAGTTAAAACAGCAGAAAAAGCTTAAGGATGTGTCATTAGCTGAAGCAAACATGAATAATCTGGAGATAAACACTGATGATTGGCTAGAATTAAATTAAAACATCAATATTATTTTTTCCATTCTTCAATGTATCTGGAGCAGTATCATCGGTGCAATGCGCCGTAGCTGATTGGCAGATGTGCTAGTAGGAATTCATGGTTGGATTAGCACTAGAGGTCGACCGATTAATCGTAATGGCAAATTAATTAGGGCCGATTTCAAGTGTTCATAACAATCGGTAATCGTCATTTTTGGACGCCGATTATATTGCAATCCACGAGGAGACTGCATGGCAGGCTGACCACCTGTTACGCGAGTGCAGGCAGCAAGGAGCCATGGTAAGTTGCTAGCTAGCATTAAACTTATCTTATAAAAAAAACAATCAATCTTAACATAATCACTAGTTAACTACAGATGGTTGATGATATTACTAGTTTAACTAGCTTGTCCTGCGTTGCATATAATCAATGCGGTGCCTGAAATTGTGTCACTTCTCTTGCGTTCAGTGTAAGCAGAGTCAGGGTATATGCAGCAGTTTGGGCCGCCTGGCTCGTTGCGAACTGTGTGAAGACCATTTCTTCCTAACAAAGACCGTAATTAATTTGCCAGAATTGTACATAATTATGACATAACATTGAAGGTTGTGCAATGTAACAGTAATATTTAGACTTAGGGTTGCCACCCGTTCGATAAAATACGGAACGGTTCCGTATTTCACTGAAAGAATAAACATTTTGTTTTAGAAATTATTGTTTCCAGATTTGACCACATTAATGACCTAAGGCTCGTATTTCTGTGTGCTTATTATATTATAATTAAGTCTATGATTTGATATTTGATAGAGCAGTCTGAGCGGTGGTAGGCAGCAGCAGGCTCGTAAGCATTCATTCAAACCACACTTTTCTCCGTTTGCCAGCAGCTTTTCGCAATGCTTGAAGCACAGCGCTGTTTATGACTTCAAGCCTATCAACTCCTGAGATTAGGCTGGCAATACTAAAGCGCCTATAAGAAACATCCAATAGTCAACATCTATGAAATACAAATGGTAGAGAGAAATAGTCCTATTTCTACAACCTAAAACTTAACTGGGAATATTGAAGACTCGTGTTAAAAGGAACCACCAGCTTTGATATGTTCTGGCACATATTGCACTTTTACTTTCTTCTCCAACACTGTTTTTGCATTATTTAACCCAAATTGAACATGTTTCATTATTTAATTGAGACTAAATTGATTTTATTGAAGTATTATATTAAAGTTAAAATAAAAAAAGTGTTCATTAAGTATTGTTGTAATTGTCATTATTACACACGTACAGCGGGGAGAACAAGTATTTGATACACTGCCGATTTTGCAGGTTTTCCTACTTACAAAGCATGTAGAGGTCTGTAATTTTTATCATAGGTACACTTCAACTTTGAGAGACGGAATCTAAAACAAAAATCCAGAAAATCACATTGTATGATTTTTTATGTAATTCATTTGCATTTTATTGCATGACAAAAGTATTTGATACATCAGAAAAGCAGAACTTAATATTTGGTACAGAAACCTTTGTTTGCAATTACAGAGATCATACGTTTCCTGTAGTTCTTGACCAGGTTTGCACACACTGCAGCAGGGATTTTGGCCCACTCCTCCATACAGACCTTCTCCAGATCCTTCAGGTTTCGGGGCTGTCGCTGGGCAATACGGACTTTCAGCTCCCTCCAAAGATTTTCTATTGGGTTCAGGTCTGGAGACTGGCTAGGCCACTCCAGGACCTTGAGATGCTTCTTACGGAGCCACTCCTTAGTTGACCTGGCTGTGTGTTTCGGGTCGTTGTCATGCTGGAAGACCCAGCCACGACCCATCTTCAATGCTCTTACTGAGGGAAGGAGGTTGTTGGCCAAGATCTCGTGATACATGGCCCCATCCATCCTCCACTCAATACAGTGCAGTCGTCCTGTCCCCTTTGCAGAAAAGCATCCCCAAAGAATGATGTTTCCACCTCCATGCTTCACGGTTGGGATGGTGTTCTTGGGGTTGTACTCATCCTTCTTCTTCCTCCAAACACGGCGAGTGGAGTTTAGACCAAAAAGCTAAATTTTTGTCTCAGACCACATGACCTTCTCCCATTCCTCCTCTGGTTCATCCAGATGGTCATTGGCAAACTTCAGACGGGCCTGGACATGCGCTGGCTTGAGCAGGGGGACCTTGCGTGCGCTGCAGGATTTTAATCCATGACGGCGTAGTGTGTTACTAATGGTTTTCTTTGAGACTGTGGTCCCAGCTCTCTTCAGGTCATTGACCAGGTCCTGCCGGGTAGTTCTGGGCTGATCCCTCACCTTCCTCATGATCATTGATGCCCCACGAGGTGAGATCTTGCATGGAGCCCCAGACCGAGGGTGATTGACCGTCATCTTCAACTTCTTCCATGTTCTAATAATTGCGCCAACAGTTGTTGCCTTCTCACCAGGCTTCTTGCCTATTGTCCTGTAGCCCATCCCAACCTTGTGCAGGTCTACAATTTAGCCCTGATGTCCTTACACAGCTCTCTGGTCTTGGCCATTGTGGAGAAGTTGGGGTCTGTTTGATTGAGTGTGTGGATAGGTGTCTTTTATACAGGTAACGAGTTCAAACAGGTGCAGTTAATGAGTGGAGAACAGGAGGGCTTCTTAAAGAAAAACTAACAGGTATGCGAGAGCCAGAATTCTTACTGGTTGGTAGGTGATCAAATACTTATGTCATGCAATAAAATGCAAATTAATTACTTAAAAATCATACAATGTGATTTCTGGATTTTTGTTTTAGATTCCGTCTCTCACAGTAAGTGTACCTATGATAAAAAATTACAGACCTCTACATGCTTTGTAAGTAGGAAAACCTGCAAAATCGGCAGTGTATCAAATACTTGTTCTCCCCACTGTATGTACAGTATATCAAAAAAGTGAGTACACCCCTCATATTTTTGTAAATATTTGAGTATATCTTTTCATGTGACAACACTGAAGAAATGACACTTTGCTACAATGTAAAGTAGTGAGTGTACAGCTTGTATAACAGTGTAAATTTGCTGTCCCCTCAAAATAACTCAACACACAGCCATTAATGTCTAAACCGCTGGCAACAAAAGTGAGTACACCCCTAAGTGAAAATGTCCAAATTGGGCCCAATTAGCCATTTTCCCTCCCCGGTGTCATGTGACTCGTTAGTGTTACAAGGTCTCAGGTGTGAATGGGGAGCAGGTGTGTTAAATTTGGTGTCATCGCTCTCACACTCCCTCATACTGACTGGTCACTGGAAGTTCAACATGGGACCTCATGGCAAAGAACTCTCTGAGGATCTGAAAAAAAGAATTGTTTCTCTACATAAAGATGGCCTGGGCTATAAGAAGATTGCCAAGACCCTGAAACTGAGCTGCAGCACGGTGGCCAAGACCATACAGAGGTTTAACTGGACAGGTTCCACTTAGAACAGGCCTCGCCATGGTCGACCAAAGGAGTTGAGTAAACGTGTTCAGCGTCATATCCAGAGGTTGTCTTTGGGAAATAGACGTATGAGTGCTGCCAGCATTGCTGCAGAGGTTGAAGGGGTGGGGGGGTCAGCCTGTCAGTGCTCAGACCATACGCCGTACACTGAATCAAATTGGTCTGCATGGCTGTCATCCCAGAAGGAAGCCTCTTCTAAAGATGATGCACAAGAAAGCCCGCAAACAGTTTGCTGAAGACAAGCAGAATAAGGACATGGATTACTGGAACCATGTCCTGTGGTCTGATGAGACCAAGATAAACTTATTTGGTTCAGATGGTGTCAAGCGTGTGTGGCGGCAACAACAAGGTGAGGAGTACAAAGACAAGTGTGTCTTGCCTACAGTCAAGCATGGTGGTGGGAGTGTCATTGTCTGGGGCTGCATGAGTGCTGCCGGCACTTGGGAGCTACAGTTCATTGAGGGAACCATGAATGCCAACATGCACTGTGACATACTGAAGCAGAGCATGATCCCCTCCCTTCGGAGACTGGGCCGCAGGGCAGTATTCCAACATGATAACGACCCCAAACACAACTCCAAGACGACCACTGCCTTGCTAAAGAAGCTGAGGATAAAGGTGATGGACTGGCCAAGCATGTCTCCAGACCTAAACCCTATTGAGCATCTGTGGGGCATCCTCAAACGGAAGGTGGAGGAGTGCAAGGTCTCTAACATCCACCAGCTCCGTGATGTCGTCATGGAGGAGTGGAAGAGGACTCCAGTGGCAACCTGTGAAGCTCTGGTGAACTCCATGCCCAAGAGGGTTAAGGCAGTGCTGGAAAATGATGGTGGCCACACAAAATATTGACACTTTGGGCCCAATTTGGACATTTTCACTTAGGGGTGTACTCACTTTTGTTGCCAGCGGTTTAGACATTAATGACTGTGTGTCGAGTTATTTTGAGGGGACAGCAAATACACTCACTACTTTACATTGTAGCAAAGTGTCATTTCTTCAGTGTTGTCACATGAAAAGATATACTCAAATATTTACAAAAATGTGAGGGGTGTACTCACTTTTGTGATATACACACATACATATAAATCGGTTTCGGCGTTGAAAAATCAGAATCGGTCGACCTCTAATTAGCACTGCTACAACTTTCATTTCACATACTATATAGGGGTAGTTTACATTTGAACACAGCAGAAGCTATTAAGGATGTGACAAATGGGGGGAAAAGTTCTTAATGTTTAAACTGCAATTTTTATCATGGGTTTTCCGTTAAAACGATAGCAAAAAAACATTCCAAGTGAATTCACAATTCAGCTGCGCTGCTGCCCACAACGGTTTGGCCCGTTTCAGATGGTTCAGTATTGCACCTGTACTACCATTACTGTACTTCAATTCCACCTCACAAAATGTGCATTTCCTTCTCATTAACTTCTCAAAGTGTTGCCATACAGGGCTTCAGTGCTGTCGCTTGCCTTTCTCTGCCATTTTTCCAACTGTTAACAATGATGACGCAGTGGTGGACAGTTGACGCCAAAATAAATTACTCAGACTTGCACGTCAACTCCCCATTTCTGGAGAGTTAAGATTCAATTCCGCCAGGAATTTTGGAATGGAGGAGCCTGATTACAACTGAGCACAATTAACAATATTTGAGATATTAAAGCTAAAATCCTTCAAATGTTCCAGGCGCTCCTAAACAAAATGCCCAGGTCACACAGAAAAATATTTAGGCGCATGTGCGAGCGAAATGGTCACACTGTAGAGCCCTGGATTAGTTACCATACTTCAGAGAACACAAACACTTGCATCTTTCATAGCGAGCTAGCGAGGGACGGAGAGAGAGGGGAGGGGCACAGTATAGGCAGGTCGCCCACCAGGCAGAAAGAGGACAAAAACAGCTGAGAAGTTGAGCCTAGCACTTCAACACTCTTAGATGTTGCGGATATTTACCCACTATGCAGTTTACTTTCTGCAGCTAAGTCATATCGCTGAGTCAACCGTTACACAACTTTCCCCAGGCCTATATAGCCTATCGTCTAGTTCGGCAACAACACAAAATATGTTGCGTGATAACGGCAATGTGAATTTAAAAAAATGTTTCCTAACGTTAAGGACCCCAATTACATTTAAACGTTCACACCCCTAGAAGCCAGTGTTAATTTAGTCAACAATAACTAATCAACAACCTATTTTTCCTGTCTAAAACTACTACGATAATGAAATGCACTGGAATAAACTATAACTATTACAAATTCATTTTCATTTTAGTCTACGAAAATGTGAAAAGAGAATTCCACGTCCATTAGTCTCACATTTCATTTGACATGAAGCTCCTTTCAACTGTTTTGTCCCATCCTAAGCATGCATGAGTGCAGAATATTTCATTCAATGCTCTCATTACATATTTGAGCTGCACGGTCTGATTGAGTTGATCTGCCAGGCTCTCCCACACAGTTCCCAGGTGGTCACTTCAGTCACTCGTTCAATCTTTTAAACTGATGCAAAGCCAGGACAGTAGGCTTGTGCGGTATACAGATTTTCATGTCGTCATACAGTCCCTTCTCTCGTTCCAGGATTTACGGTATTACCAGCATAGCACACAAGAGGGCGCTACAAACAAGAAAAGTCAACTGGGCTTCTTACCAGAATGCAAATAAAAATTAGCAAACTAATTGCGAAATGCCAACGAGCAAAACAAACTAATTACAAAGACCAGCAAATACAGCTCATAAAGTTAAACAAAAGTAGCTACCGAATGTCATTTTTGATCTGTATGGACATTTACAAGTGAAAGCGAACGAGAGAAATTGTGCAAATGAACAAAGTTGTGATGCATGCTTTTCCGAAGGAAGAGAAGCATGTGTACATGGAGCAGATGGGAGAAGAAAAAATAAAATAAAAAAACACTAGTAGAAAGCACAGGGGGAAAAATGGCAGCTGTACAGAACTCATCTAGCGCTCTGACTTCTGGCAGAAAGCCATTATAAGATATCTGATGGCTTCATCACCTCATGTGCGCTGCACAACAGAGACTCGCCGATCGATATAGAATGCTGTGGACTCACCAGATGGCTTTCTCCAATTGTGCTACTTACAAACAAACACGTGACTGGCTCAACTGTTCTGGGGAACTACGGTAAGCTTCATCACGTAAAATAATGTGACAGGTGAAATGAAGAATGCGATATGCTTTATCTCGTAATGTATTGCACAAGTTGACTGCAGGAATTAACATAAAAAGTTGCTACAAATATTCAAATTCACTGAAACTTCAAAGAAATAGTTGACGGTTTTGAAAAATCCTCCCGTGGTTTCTTCCAAATACCCCGTTATACAGTATACCACCCAAGCCTACAGGATACTTGACTTGTAACTAACCTTTCCTATGGAAATAACAAATGCTATTTGTTGAATATTAGTAGTACAGTAATACTCCTTTGCATTTTTGTAAGGCTCAATTTCCCCCCTTTTCAAGGAATGTGCACATGGAAGTTAGAGGTAGCCTAAATATTCATAATTTAAAAATCGGGGGGGAAAATGCACTTACTATGTGACCTAAATGGCTGTGACTTAAACTAGACAAACTGCCCACAGTTTTGGTCGACTAATAATAACTAACAAAGGATGAAATGACTAAAATGTGACTGAAAAAAGGTATTTAAAAGGTATTAAAACTAAAACAGCTGTCAAAATTAACATTGCTAGAAGCCATGTATTTTCAGTCAACACACACACAGCAGCTAAGTAAAGACTGCCAATGGCTACACACAGACTAGGCTTAACAAGTACACGCAATAAAGCTGTGTTGGACAGATTGTGTAGGTTAGGAGGTGACCTAACCTGCAAGCTGAGCCTGGTTCACAGCTTCCCCTAGAGTTCAATAAAGTAAGCATTAGCCGCCAGGCCAGTATGATAAGTTATCTCAAGGTTAACTGAGGCCCAGGCCTACTGTTACTGTACCTGATGGTGCCGGTGGGCGAGGGCAGAGGGCTCATGAGGTGGGCGATGTTGTCTGGAATGTTTATGGTGAGTGGAGAGATGTGGACTGGTTTTACTGGAGACTCAGGCGCCTCACGCTTCTCCCTCTTCCCACTGGACAGGGCTGTGAATGTGATCTTGATGTTTGTGCTGGGAAACCTGAAAGTGCACCTGCAGAGAAAAAGAGACAAAAGGTTCAAAATCACCTACCACACAACATAATGCAACCTTCCAGTCTATGTGGACTCTGAGCATCCACACACTACATGTTAATGTTTTTAAATGTATGTAAACTGTAAAAAGTATTTTGTATGTAATGTATTTTTCGTTATACACTACATTATATGGACACCTGTTCATCGAACATCTTATTCCAAAATCATGGACATTAATATAGAGTTGGTTCCCCTTTTGCTGCTATAACAGCCTCTACTCTTCTGGGAAGGCTTCCCACCAGATGTTAGAACATTGCTGCGGGGACTTGCTTCTATTGAGCCACAAAAGCATTACTGAGGTCGGGCACTGATGTTGGGTGATTAGGCCTGGCTCGCAGTCAGCGTTCCAATTCATCCCAAAGGTGTTTGATGGGGTTGAGGTCAGGGCTCTGTAAAGGCCAGTCAAGTTCTTCCACATCGATCAACAAATAATTTCTATATGGACCTCACATTGTGCATGGGAGCATTGTCATGCTGAAACAGGAAAGGTCCTTCCCCAAACTGTTGTCACAAAGATGGAAGCACAGAAGTCTAGAATGTCATTTTATGCTGTAACGTTAAGATCTCCCTTCACTGGAACTAAGGGGCCTAGCCCAAACCATGAAAAACAGCTCAAGACCATTATTCCACCACCAAAGTTTAAAGTTGGCACTATGCATTGGGGCAGGTAGTGTTCTCCTGGCATCAACCAAACCCAGATTTGGCCGTCGGACTGCCAGATGGTGAAGTGTGAGAGAACGAGGTTCCAGAGAACGAGGTTCCACTGCTCCAGAGTACAATGGCGGCGAGCTTCACACCACTCCAGCCGACACTTGGCATTGCGCATGGTGATCTTAGGCTTGTGTAAGGCTGCTCGGTCATGGAAACACATTTTATTAAGCTCCTGACGAACAGTTCTTGTGCTGACGTTGCTTCCAGAGGCTCAGGCTAAATATAGGCTGTGGTAGCCTAATCAAACACACATTCTCATTGTGGGGTAAACAACAAGCAGTGTGAATGCCTAGAATGGAGATGTCCATATACACCAAGGTTCAATCAGTGCAGGATCAGGCTCCATCACCACACCCCAGAGAGAGATTGAGGGCCAGATTGTTATGCCAGCCCTGCTTCCTTTTGGTCCGGATGCCAGGTGCTGCAGCACTTGTTGCCAAGCCCCAACAGAGCTGGCATAGAGCACATTGAGAGAACAGTGTCCCTGACACCCAAGTCTCAAATTAGCATTGCTACTCAGAGGGTGAAAAACTGCTGGGAGCCAGCCTGGTGAAGCCAGACACTTCAATTATGCATATGCACTCCAACACCCTTTCAGAACCAATGTAATACCCCTGTCAACAAAGAGCATGGGAAACTAAATGATTTGATGAAATAGGGGGATGTTGATGACCTCATTATGCAGACCACACATAACTAGTGTCTAGTGGGAAAACATGTTTTTTCAAAACTAGTTATCAGCATGGTACAGGGATGCAAACTGGTGAGGGTCCAAAAAGGTGACACTTTTTTTTTGCTGCACTGAAACATGCAAAACATCCCTGCTAGGGGGAAATGCAGGTTTTAACTAATTGAACAAAGAATATGATCTACATGATCAGTCTCTGTGTAAAATAAAGTGGTAATTGTGAACCTAACTCACAGCTAAAAAATGTAAAGAAAGCAATCCAATGTTATTTGTTGCCTAGACTTTACTGCAAATGACACTCAAGTCTTGAGAAAAAACAATACACTAATATTGCAGTTAGCCATGACAGCCTTTATAATAGAACGCTTGTGACCATGACAGCCTTTATAATAGAACGCTTGTGACCACACACACACACACATTGCACATGGGAAAAATACATTTTAAAGTAGAAATAGAATGAAACAAACAGGCATTCTATTTTTTATCTATTATTGTGGTCACTATAGACATTGATCAAGTGCACAAGGCTACATGTGTGCAAAAATAACATTCACCGAATTAAATTATAATCCCCCACACGTGTTACTGTCAAGTTCAACAGAACAAAAACAATATCTTTGGGCTGCACTGCACATTATTATATTGTACACCTTCTGCCTGTGGACATCTGTTCTACAATGTGCCAGCAAAAGTGAGAAAGTGTGTGGTGTTCCTTTCACCTCTATCGTGGCATCCAGCTTAAGCCAGGCCCAGCTCCACACCCTGAATGTACTTGTTTAACTCACCTAATTCTCTCATTCTGAAAATTAACCACATACTGTAGAGGGAAAACATTAGTTAACAGATAGTGGTTAGTTCTTTAGCTAGTTAACATTTCACACAGATTGCCAGGGTCCAGTAAGCAACTAACGCGTTATAACTTGAGGAATGGCAAGGAGTCGTACAGCAGTTAATACTATAGAGAATTGATTAGGTTACTAATGTTAGCTGTCTACTTTTTTAGCAAGCTAGTTTTCACACCATAAACTCAATTATTTGATCAGTTAAGTTGGCTAATGTTGCTCAACATTTCTCTGGCTAGCTAACTGAGAATTCGATCCAGCTAGCAAGATACTTAACAATGCTAATACCAGTTCCACCACACTTTCTCCCTCACCACAAACTTTCCAAATGCCATTAGTTTTTCAATTACAGCTCATGAAGTACGCTTCATCACCTTCTCACCCCCATCTCCATGGTCAGGCTTCTCATCTAACGTTACCTCTTCGTTATCGTTCAGGGGATGCGCTGCTGTAACTGGCAAGCTGCCTTTCCAGAGCGCTCGCTGATGCTGTAACTAGTAAGTTGGTTCTCTTTCTTCAGTCGCGTGCTGCGCTGCATTCTGTTATGTAAACGATTGGCTGAGGCTTGGATACAGCCAGTATTGCTCCAACCCCCCCCCCCCACACAAACTTTTATCATTAGATCTATACGGATCACGTAGGTCACCGAATTTGGATTCAAAACTGCAAATTTCGCCAAAAGGTGATTAGTTTGCATCCCTGATGGTAGAGGCAGGTAGCAATATTCAATAGGCCTAATGATGCCTTTGGATCGCTCAAACTTAAAAAGCACAAGAAAGAGGATCGACACCCACCATCTCAGATTGTTCTGAAATAATTTCTGTTAGAAACAGATAAGATTAGCATTCCTGCAACATTGAGCTAATCTATTGAACCCAACTGGTCATTTTAATTTATAGGATTCATATAATATTCAATAAATATAGCACCTAAGATCTGATTTGGATCAAACTTTTTTCTAACAATGAGTTACCCATGAGGTATCCAAAGAAATGGTGTGAAGCCACCAAGGACCCCCCCCCCCACACACACACACACCCCATGCAGATCCCACTCAATAACGAGTATACAGTATTCGTTCTCCATGTAGTAAGGGGCTGAGGATCGGCGTATTGTTTCTTCATCCTATGTAATGTATCCTCAGTGAATTTGGTGATGTTCAGAGTAGAGGCATGGCCGATTAATTAGGGCCAATTTCAAGTGTTCATAACAATCGGTAATAGGCCTTTTTGGACGGCGATTAAATTGCAATCCACAAGGAGGCTGCATGGCAGGCTAACCACCTGCCAAACAAGTGATGATTTAACAAAAGTGCATTCGCGAAAAAAAAGCACAATCGTTATAATAACGTACCTAACCATCAATGCCTTTCTTAAAATCAATACACAAGTATATTTTCTAAAACCTGCATATATAGTTAAAAGAAATTAATGTTTAGCAGGCAATATTATCTAGGGAAAGTGTGTTACTTCTCTTGCGTTCAGTGCAAGCGAGTCAGGGTATATGCAGCGGTTTGGGCCGGCTGGCTCGTTGCGAACTGTTGAAAGTCCATTTATTCCTAACAAAGACAGTAATTACTTTGCCAGAATTGTACATAATTATGACATAACATTGAAGGTTGTGCAATGTAACAGTAATATTTAGACTTAGGGTTGCCAACCGTTCGATAAAATACAGAACGGTTCCGTATCTCACTGAAAGAATAAATGTTCTGTTTTCGAAATTATAGTTTCCAGATTTGACCACATTAATGACCTAAGGCTCGTATTTCTGTGTGTTTATTATATTAAGTCTATGATTTGATATAGCAGTCTGAGCGGTGGTAGGCAGCAGCATGCTCGTAAGAATTCATTCAAACAGCAGCTCTTAGCAATGCTTGAAGCACAGCGCTGTTTATGACTTCAAGCCTATCAACTCCCGAGATTAGGCTGGTAATTCTAAACTATCTTTAAGAACATCCAATAGTCAAAGGTATATGAAATACAAATGGTATAGAGAAGTAGTCCTATAATAACTCCAACCGAAAACTTCTTAACTGGGAATATTGAAGACTCATGTTAAAAGGAACCACCAGTTTTCATATGTTCAGGAACTTAAACGTTAGCTTTTTTACATGGCACATATTGCACTTACTTTCTTCTCCAACACTGTTTTTGCATTATTTAAACCAAATTTCGAATTTTTCATTATTTGTTTGAGACTAAATTGATTTTATGTATTATATTAAGTTAAAATAAAAGTCTTCATTGTTCAGTATTGTTGTAATTGTCATTTATTACACACACAAAAATCGGCATCGGCTTTATTTGGTCCCCCCAATAATCGGTATCGGCGTTGAAAAATCATAATCGGTCGACCTCTAGTTCAGAGAAATTAGTCATTGAGGTTGTTGGGTTTATGTGCCATCTTGCATCCTGATATTACTTGGTTCTGACCACTGATGGTGTTGTTCCTGCTATTGAGGGGAAAATCACCTAATAGCAAGAACAGCACCATCAACATTGTGCTCAGCAGCACACTCACATGGCACCCATCAGGGTGTCTTTGATACAGGAATGCTGAGCTCTGAGACATCACATTCCTCGCAGAGTGCTGTGTGTGACCAAAGCCAACACACATTGCTTTTACAACGTTGTGTGTGTGTGTGTGTGTGTGGGCTCACTGATCCTCTGTCAGTCAGGCACAGACGCATACAAACAGAATTCCTTTTGCCACCAGACCCCCAATCTCTACTACCTGAGGTAAAGAATTCCACAAGACCACAAAACCCACCCCCCTACCAGACAATTAATGTTATTATATAGTCTACTATCGGCTTCAATCAATTCATACTTAAATGTTTTCAACAACAAAAGAAGCTTGGTTAAGAGGATAAGCTTGCATGGAAATCCCAAGTCATTTTGCAAAGAGCTGAGTTTTCCCACAGTCTCAATGCATTTTAACATTCAGGCTCCTTTGCCAATTTCCATCCTTGCTCAATGAGACCAAACATTTTGTAAAAGCAAATGCACAGTTGCTATGTTATGCCAGGATGTAGAACACAATGGACCCTCAAAAGATCAAAAAGTATCCAAGCTCAGGGCAGCAGAGACAACAAGTCTTCTCTATTTCTTTCACTTTTTTGCCCAAGATAATCATCCCTAAAGATTATCCGAAAAACACAACATCCCAATGAGATCAAACAATGAGCATCAAACTAATATAACTGCTTTACACAGATTCAGTTAGGATGTAAACAGTCATAGCAAGACTATGCCATGGAGTAATTTTGTAGGCGTGTGAGAGCAACAACATGGAGGGCTGGGCAGCAGTGACTACTTCATTCTGGCAATTTATGTCATTCTGTTGGAATCCAGGGGACATAAAGAACCCCAGTCCAGAGCTCTCCAAGCCAAGACTGTCTGTCCACTTCCCTGATCATTCTTTGCCTTAGGTAGGGTGGGTTACTATAGTCATTATACCCATGAAGCCCAATTCCAAAATAAGGATATCACAAGGTTTTCTTGAAGCTGTAGATGTGAGCGTATAAAACACACCCCTGATTTAAAGCTCTTTAGTCACGTCAACCTGATTGATAAGGGAATTTGAGCCCACTGTGCTTCTTAGTTAGGAATCAACATCTCTTCAGTCTAAAGTGCTGTGATACAGTGCATGAATGGGTAAGAAGACTGGGTGGTTAGTTAAAGGGGCAATGAGCAGTTGCTACATCCATTTTTGAACGTATAAATTAATTATATGTACCCCACTGATTCTTGAATAATATAACTTGTCTCATGTCGTACCTCATCACAACCCAAAATAAACATGTTTTACTCCAATGTTTGTCAAAGTAAATGCAAACAAACACTATATAGGGTGCATTCGTAAATTCACTCTGGCTTTCCACGCTGATTTCAGAGCACTCTCATCTGAGTGTACCAGAGTGCAGAATAACTGATGAATTTACAAATAGTGCAGCACCAGTTGAATATCACCTGTCAGTAAACATTGGCAAAAAAAATATTAAAATTGTTGCCAGCAGCACAGTTACAGTCACCAACGCTCTAGATAACAAACAGCCTAACCAGCTCTGCTAGGGCGATAGAAATGGTCAGAGTGATGTGTTCTCTCATTTGTGTCTGGAAGTAGCTAGCAAGTTAGCCAACTTTAGCCAGTTAGCTTGAGTGATTGACTGATGTGAGGTCAGAACGCTTGGATCAACCCTACTCCTCGGGCAGAGCGTCCAGTGTGCGCTGACAACACTCTGAATTTGTGCGCACTCTGGCACTCCAGAGTGAATATATATATACACACCCATAGCCTCAAAACACGTTTGAAACTATAATTTTGGATGGTCAGTCCTTGCACCCATAGCTCTATATAGCTCTATATATGAATTTGAGAGTGGTTACATTTCTCCAGCCCCATCCCTTAGCTTTTTACCGAAACAGGGTTGGGGAGGCCACTTTGTTATTGTTTCTACTGCTGACTGCTGCTTTAAGAATGCAGCTTTGTGTTTGTATGTCACTGAGGCAACTGACCAATGAATGAGCCCCAGCAGCCCACTACATTTTGTTGTGAATTATGCATCAAATATAAACATTCAAAAGTGGATTATGGCACAATAGTGACTTTCCCTAATTAAATACAGGGTTGTCTTCAGATTTAATGGTTGAGTTGGATTGGAGTGTATTTTGCAAGTTCCTTTAGAATAAAATGGGCCAAATCTGACAAAACAAACTATGCATACCGGGAATTTGGCATAGAAATAGAATCTCATTTTAGTATTATGGAATTCAAATCGGTCTAAGAGAATAGAGTAATGTTACCGTGATGGCAAGAGGAAAATAATGGTCAGTGAATATTGAGGAGACTATTTCTTATGTATTGTAACGTTAGCGTTGGCCTTTGTGACCTGCCATTATAATTTTGTGAATGGAGCAAACTGAACCAAAACATCTATCTTCCGAGTTGTGCAAAGCTGACCCGTAATGACCCGAATCAGAAATGTTCAATTGAGTGATGGCCTAGTGATGCACATCACACATGTTATAAAGATACAGGCCTACAAGCAACGTAGCCACCCACAAACTTAAATATAAACAAAACATCGATCATATCCACCTGACTAACAAAACACTTGCACAGAACTATATGACATTGTTTACCTGTATGACCAAGTACACAGCTAGCTAGTTACAATAATGACACACTATGTGATTGCAAATCAACTGAAAGCTGGCCGACAGACAGTGTGCTGTAGAATCAAGTTCGAATACCGCTAGCTACATTTGGCTGTCTTAATTCAGAAGATATTTTATAACAATGGGAGGGCAGTTCATAACATGTAGCTACTAGTATATGACAAACACTGTCTAGCTGACGTTAATTAGCTAGCAAAGATGAACCTACATGGCAAACACCACCCCTTAGTCTTGCTGCAACAGCACGTGCTTTGTGGTAATTCAAAACAAAGATAAGATAGCTAGTTATTCTAAATACATGTTGAACTTACATTCGTGGTAGTTGTAGAGGAGGGGCACCCCGTCTGAGGAACACTCCATCCACGAACACCCCATTTTTGCCGAGGCATCGCAAGTAGAAATCTCCACCACCAGTGGTATCGTCACTAACAGTGAATATTTCGAGATGTCTTCGAGAAATAAAACTGGAATGACCCATGCTCACATCCACCGAGCCCTGAGACGAGTTCCTCCCGATAGTCACCGAGCGCTTTTTCATCAAGTATTCGAATTCACGGCCCTCAAGCCGGGCAACCGGCCCAGACGACCCGCTTAACACCGCCATTTTACAGGATAAAGGGTATATTTGACAAATTCTTATTTAAAAAAACACCGGTATGGAGATGCCCGTGTAGGTGTTTTAAATGCCGTTGCAAATTGTCGAATCAAAAAAAAGGGGCATCAAATTTAACACAAAAATGTAAGGGAACGTGCCAGACCAGGGACAGCGGCTCCAACCCAGCGCCGCGACACAGAGAGAAAGGGTAGGAGAAGGCTCCAACCAAACAAACAACATGTGGATATACCACGATTGACAATCCAATAACCCAATAAAAAATGAACAGGCACTTGACGCTACAAAGAGAAGACCAATCAGACACAAGAAACAGCTGATCATTGACTCAAGGTTGGTTGAACTGTAGCGTACGCGCATTGTGTTGTCAATAATTACCACATACAGAAAGTCAAAATTGGCTATATCTTAAAAATTCATGAAAACGAAAATGTCATTTTTGGTCTTAATTTAAGATTACGGTTAGGCATACGGTTAACAGTGTGGTTAGGTTTAAAAATCACATTTTAAAAAGATAATTGTAGAAATAGGCGGGGCTTATGACTTTGTGGCTGTGGTATGTAGTGACGACCCGTATTATGCGTGGCGAGATGTAAGTCCCGGCACTATCGTTTAAAAAAAAAAACTTCAAACGATGCCATTGCCAAGATGACAACGATTTCATGCTTTATGAGTGTTCTTTTTGTTACCATAGAATTGGATTATTCGTAAAACAACATTTATGTTGATGATGACGTTGTGATTTTGCACTGCATGTTTACATATTCAAAGCAACGTCCCATATAACCGAAAGTATGAACAAGCTTGACATTTTGGATGAACAAATTGCCAATCGGAAGAATGGCTGGTATAGGCCGAGAATAAAGACTGAGACAATTTCCACAATAGTCACCATCCAACGCCTATACATTATGATCCACCACCAGGACTACTACGGATTCCATGCCTGGTATTTGATAGGACACCGTTTGCAGCAGCTTGCCGGTTTGTGTTATGGTACCCAGAATGCCCTGAGACCCCTCTCGTAAATTATAGAGGTCATAGTAGTCTGAGAGCTTTAACATCATTTTAGAAACATTCATTACGAAAATACAGTATACAATTTCGACCCAAACACCAGGTACGGAGACTGGACCGAATGCTCGTTGATTTTACTGCAATAACCAACGTCTTTTGGGACTCGCTGTGGCCTTGCAGCATGGAAACATGTGCGTTTCACGATGACGTCACCAATTGGAATCAATGCCCCTCCCAGTCCAGGGTTGTTTGTAAACATAGGATGGTGGTGGAGGGGAGGGTGAAAACATCAACACCTCTTTGCAAGAAGACCATGATCACACCTCTAGTGACAAGTACTGATAGTGGCATTCATTTGAACAGGGTATGCCAGTATGGCTTTGGATTGCATATCTACCTTGTCCTTCAAATGAGAGACAAATATATTTTTCATGAAGCATCAGCTTACATCAGAAATAATGTTTGATTTGTCAGACAACCCTACACACAATTTCTTGGCTCTTTGTACAAATTAATGGAGGGGGATAATAATTTGTTTATATATATTTTTTAAACACTCCTGCACACTCTTGAACATATAAAACTAGATAGAAAGTATGTAGGAATTGTAATGGATTTATATATTTTCAAATAGGCCTAACTGCCTTCTTTTCTGGCCCCCGAATTGCTTTTGACAAACAAATTGGACCAAAAATAAATATGTGCGGCCCTCCGTTGAATTTTGAACTCCCATTGTAGCCCTGGAGCCAAAATTATTACCCACCCCTGCTTTTTACTGTTTTATACCTTGTGTAACATATATCTTTCTTACAGGGCATTTTACACGATCACCTTGGAACACCATACCTGGGGTCTATCGGAGTATCCTATAGTGGCTTTCCTTATCTCTCCTCTCCTTAGTTGTTCAAAACAGTGTCGATTTTAGCATGTAAATCTTGGTGGGGCAAACTTCCAAATTTGTTTTTAGATACAGGCCAGCAAAGCCACTACACAACACAACACTAAACAATACATTAATTGCATTATAACGGTGACAAACGGTTCCCACAAACTGTTTTCTTTTCAGCACCATGGAGTGAATCCTTAACATTGCTACACCTGGCTATCAGCAGAGACTTGTCTGGCAGCAAAACAGTTCATTCAGCCTCATTTACTGCCTTTTTTTAAAGACATAGCTGATATGGCTAACTTCCTTAAAACTTCTTATGGCTGCAATCCCATTAATGGGATGATATGACAACAGCCAGTGAAAGTGCAGGGCGCCAAATTCAAACAACAGAAATCTCATAATTAAAATTCCTCAAACATACATGTATCTTATACCATTTTAAAGGTAATCTTGTTGTTAATCCCACCAAAGTGTCCGATTTCAAATAGGCTTCTCAGCGAAAGCACCACAAACGATTATGTTAGGTCACCGCAAAATCACAGACAAACACAGTCATTTTTCCAGCCAAAGACAGGAGTCACAAAAAGCAGAAATAGAGATAAAATGAATCACTAACCTTTGATGATCTTCATCAGATGACACTCATAGGACTTCATGTTACACAATACATATATGTTTTGTTCGATAAAGTTAATATTTATATCCAAAAACCTCAGTTTACATTGGCGCCATGTTCAGAAATGCCTCCAAAATATTCTGAGAAATTGCAGAGAGTCACGTCAAATAACATAAATACTCATCATAAACTTTGATGAAAGATACATGTTTTATATATAATTAAAGATACACTTGTTCTTAATGCAACCGCTGTGTCAGATTTCAAAAAGCTTTACGGCAAAACACAATATTCAATAATCTGAAAACAGCGTTCAGCCACAAAAGCAAGCCATACAGATACCCGCCAAATCATTTATGTCCAAATAGCTATTTTTGTTAGCGTGTTTGATAAACAAATCTAACGTCAGGAAGTGCATTCACTAAAAGCTGACGAAATGTCGAAAAGTTCCGTAACAGTCAGTAGAAACATGTCAAACGATGTATTGAATCAATCTTTAGAATGTTTTTAACATAAATCTTGAATAACGTTCCAACCGGAGAATTACATTGACTTCAGATGAGCGATGGAACAGAGCTCCCTCTCATGTGAACGCGCATGGTCAGAGTATGGTCAGGTCATGGCAGACCTGCCCAATTCCCCTCTCATTCGGCCCCCCTTCACAGTAGAGGCATCAGACAAGGTTCTACAGACGGTTGACATCTAGTGGAAGCCGTAGGAAGTGCAAACTCATCCATATCTCGCTGTGAATTCAATAGGATCTTGGTTGAAAATCGACCAGCCTCAGAATTCCCATTTCCTGTTTGGATTTTTTCTCAGGTTTTTGCCTGCCACATTCTGTTATACTCACAGACATCATTCAAACAGTTTTAGAAACTTCAGAGTGTTTTCTATCCAATACGAATAATAATATGCATATATTAGCAACTGGGACTGAGAAGCAGGCAGTTTACTATGGGCACCTCTGTGTACCTTTCATCCAAGCTTCTTCTTATGGCTGCCCCTGCAGCCCCTGCAGCCATAAGACGTTTAAACAAATGTGGTTTCTACTGACAATTGAGATGTACAAACATAAAGGGATGACGAGTTGATAAGAGGCAATACTTAATTTCGATTAAGACATAAATGAGCGAGCTAGTGCGGACGTAGTCAAAATAACTATTTGTTCAGTACTTTTGAAATGTACAGCGACAGAATTCAGAACATGGGCTGTTCTTACAGTATTCTCCCTGTACGCCAAGTCAGAACCGTAGGCTAAGTTATGAGGGGGAAAGGGACCAAATTATTACAGTGAGGCACATGGGCTACTAACATCTTACTACACAACATATTTATGCAGCAGCATACAAGACATTTTTGGACTCACCTTGTTGTGCTGTGCTCACTTGAACAGGAAGGTGGCGCTGCGGTCCTTGTGGGAAAATTTTGTCATCAAAGTCTGGCATTGTAGTGGAGGACCTGTTGGACTGTTTATTCTTAGTGTTTTCTTAGCACTATGCCAGGTGCTTGTAAGGGCACAGATGACATACCGGTAGGTTTCCAGTTGAGGTAGTTTAATGACACTGATTAACACGACAGGAGTGACAACATGGCCAATGTATTCAAACTTATCTGGCCCATTATGTTCAATGTTTATCCTTTTAAGCTTAGAAAAGAGACCCTTAAACTCAGACTTGGACCACTCACTCACTCAACTGAATAGCAGGCTATTGATTGCTTTGCAGTGCTTGCAGTTAGCCACTGATTCCTTCCAAACCACACATTTTTGTTGTGTAATGTTTATGTCCAATGGCCGATGAGCACCAATACATTTTATATATACTTTCTCTTCATATAACAAGGATTGAAAAGGATTTGCTGGTAGATTGTCAACGTGATTCATGATGATGACTGCTTGTATAGCTTGCTAGCTAAGATTTTGAAAGTATGATGTTGATATCAGGAATCAAGGTAAGACCCAAGTGCAGACCGTGTGAAGTAACAATGTTTATTGTAACACCAGGGGCAGGCAATGACAGGTCAAGGCAGGCAGGCTCAGGGTAGGCAGAGGTCAATAATCCGGAGGTGGGACAAGGTACAGGACGGCAGGCAGGCTCAGGGACGGGCAGAGTGGTCAGGCTGGCGAGTACAAGGTCAGGACAAGCAAGGGTCAAAAACCAGGAGGACGAGAGAAAGCGAGGCAGTGAAAAAGACAGGAGCTGACAGGACAAACGCTGTTAAGCTTGACAAACTGGCAGGGGATAATGGAGAAGACGGGCGACACCTGGAGGGGGGTGGAGACAATCACAAGGACAGGTGAAACAGATCAGGGCGTGACACATGATCGGTCCAATCAAAGCTACGGTACATATAACGTGATTTGATGTAATTTTATCTGTGGCCAATGACCTTGAGCCTTCTTGGATGGGCACTTATTATGTAACTTTACGGCAGCACACAAAGGGCTTGAATTTTCAAGCTCTCCCCGTAGATTTTGTAGTTACGTAGTGTCCCCATAAGTGACAGAAGACTGAGCCAATCACGGCGCAACTAGAGAACATTACCAACCCCTACGCCATGTATTTTCCGCTGACTGTTCCACCACCACAGAAGCACTGAGCTAGGCTGAAACACCTGCATTTTGGAGCTGCCTTACTCAAGAAAGCAAAAAAGAGACAATGTTTGAATGTGGCTTTATTAACTACATTAAAATATATATATATATATATATTTTTAGCTAAACAGGTGGGGCTCAAACAGTTGACCTGCCCTGAGTGATGGGTTGTCACTGGTTCAGAATATAGGATAAGTGGCCCACCCAGGGGATTTGCTTTCCCCTATGGTTCTTCAAGATCAATGCTCTAAAGGCAAAGATAATTTGCCTCTTCCTCTCTGCCAAAGGTGAGGAATAAGGCTTAGGTCTGGTGCAAAAACAACTCCATACCTTAGGCACATAATTTGTTCTTAACTGACTTGCCTAGTTAAATAAAGGTTAAATAAAATTTTAAAAAGTCAATGACTTACTTCCATTGAGGTCCCTAAAGTGCATGGTGCAAAAACATTACATACAGTCGATACAGACATAGAAACATTCTTACATTCAATAGATACAGACATTATGTCACGTTCCTGACCTGTTTTCTCTTGTTTTTGTATGTGTTTGGTTGGTCAGGGCGTGAGTTGGGGTGGGCATTCTATGTTTTGTGTTTCTATGTTGGGTTTAATGTGTTGCCTGATATGGTTCTCAATTAGAGGCAGGTGTTTGACGTTTCCTCTGATTGAGAACCATATTAAGGTAGGATGTTCTCACTGTTTGTTTGTGGGTGAGTGTCTTCCGTGTCTGTATGTATGTATGTATGTATGTTCGTACCACACGGGACTGTAGCGTTTGTTTGTAGTCTGTACCTGTTCGTGCGTTCTTCGTGTATATGTAAGTTCTCATGTTTTAGGTCAGTCTACGTCGTTTTGTTATTTTGTTAATTATCAAGTGTAGTTCGTGTCAGTGTTCGTCTTGTAAATAAATATTCATTATGTATTCATCACCCGCTGCGCCTTGGTCCGCTCATTCACCACAAGACGACCGTTACACATAAATACATTATTACATAGGTACAGACATGAAGATAGTTCTACTGTTCAATCATCAGCTAGCTTTTGAGGTCCTTTTTAATGAAGTTATGGTCGGTATGGCTTTAAGTTGTTGTGGTAGTTTGTTCCGCTCCACAGCTCCATATATAGAAAGGTATTCTTACGTATAGACTCTTACGTTTTAAACAATATCAGAGGCTCTGGGTTAAGAACAATTGTTACATGCTTGTTTTGGCTGGTCTGTAGCTTATTCTTTAGATGTTTATGGATGCTGGTGAACCATTATGTGCATGCATAATTAAGGTGACACTGAACCAGTGTACATGCCAGAGTCACTATAAAGACCTTTTTAGGTCTGAGCTAGGAATGTACTTTTTTGGTTTATCTTTGTTAAAGCTTTCAGTGCCATAGTATCACCAGTCAAGTACCTATCCAATTCACACCCATGGTAGCAGACCACGAGTAGCCCCCTTTGACACTTAAACCAGGGAACCTTGAAATCTTTACTCTGGAACCAAATCCGATGGATTCTGTTTTTCCAAGATGCATAGAAAGTCTGTTATTTTACAAATGCCTAAATTCTTTAAGAGCTACACAAGTGCCAGGGGTAGGGGTGAGTGGTTGTTTCTGGACAGACCACCACAGAAACTATTATTTTGAGATGAATGCACTAATAAACTATATGAATAACCAGCTACCACTGGAGGGAGGCATGCACCTTCCTTAACAATATTCACAAGATGGGAGAACCGCAGCAGAATGCTGGTAAACTGTACCAGAGGTTTACAGGAATAATGCATATCCTGGCATAATAACTGATTTGATAAATCATGTTCAGTCATTTCATAACATTATTTATGAACATGAAATGCTTTGAAGACTTATGTTACTGTTTTTGTAACATGAAAAACACGACAGTACTGCATCAGCTAGTGTTTTGCTAAACCCAGTTTGTTTTAGCAGGCCATAGAATGTGACGTGCACTCTCCATTTTAGCTGTTTGTGTTCGAGTCAGAAGCCATATGAACAATGTGGATCATTACAACACATGTTTATTTTTCCTATATGGATCTCTTACATGCTGGCAACATACAGTAGGCAGTAACCCTTTCAATAGATTTGGCAATCATACAATCGAAATTATTTGATATTTCATGGTACAAGAGCAAATATTTGTGAAAGGATTATTCTGTTTTGTTATGGTTCGTATGTAACAGCTTGTACTTATTTGTATACAAACTGCTTGTATACCAAAGAGTGATACGCAGGTGTATTAAAAGACTGCCTCACCTGTGTGAGAATATGCTAGAGTATATATTTGTGGTAGGTTGATGGACAAGCCCATAATTGTAAACAATGTGTAAAACAGGCAACATAACTCTTGCCTCACCTCTCCATGTCAAGGCCTTATAATATTCTGCCACTGGAGTGTGAAGTGATAATGTGCTACTGATGTTTATGACTCACGCCACCATGGCAACCTGAAATGGAGCATTAGCAGGAAACCCAGGGTCCCGCGAGGCTCTGATCAGCGTGGTTTCCATACCACTGCTCCTGAGGAGAAGCTGCTCTAATGCCTCTCCTCCATTACCTCTGGCCGGGGCCACAGCCAAATGGACTCATTAATAACACTCTCCGTGAGGGCGTCAGAGGGAGCTAATGCTGCCCAGAGTGCTGATTAGGGCAAGGGGAATCCCAGGGGGCGAGAGGCAGAGGATAGGCATAATGAAAACTTCCTCTCCTTAGTCAAACTTCAACTCAGAGTGAATAAAGGGAACACACATTGTATACACACATACAACAACTAACACAAGCACACATGTAATTGTTACTTGTTTGAGTTTGACTGAATCAATATTCTGAATGTTTGTATACCGTCTATTGCGCAATATTCTGTACTTACAATAGATGCTACTATACTGAACAAAAAATATAAACGCAACATGTACCTTCCATGTTTCATGAGCTGAAATAAAATATCCCAGAAATGTTCCATACGCACAAAAAAGCTTATTTCTCTCAAATTTTGTGCACAAATTTGTTTATATCCCTATTAGTGAGCATTCCTCCTTTGCCAAGATAATCCATCCACCTGACATGTGTGAAGCTGATTAAACAGCAGGATCATTAGGCCAAAGATGTATCAAGTTTTGAGGGAGCATGCAATTGGCATTCTGACTGCAAGAATGTCCACCAGAGCTATTCCCAGATAATATAATGTTAAATTCTCTACCATAAGCCGCCTACAAAGTCGTTTTGAGAATTTGTCAGAACGTCAAACCCGGCCTCACAACCACATGTAACCACTCCAGCCCAGGACCTCCATATCTGGCTTCTTCACCTGTGGGAATGTCTGAGACCAGCCACCCGGACAGTTGATGAAACTGAGGAGTATTTCTGTCTGTAATAAAACTCATTCTGATTGGCTTGGCCTGGCTTCCCAGTGAGTGGACCTGGCTCCCCAGTGGGTGGGCCTATGCCCTCCCAGGCCCACCCATGACTGCAGCCCTGCCCAGTCAATTGAAATTCATAGATTAGGGCCTAATGAATTTATTTCAATTGACTGATTTCCTTATATGAACTGTGACTCAGTAAAATCATTGAAATGTTCCATGTTGTGTTTATATTTTTGTTCAGTATAATTTTAAGGTAATAAGTTTGACTATAACACTATTTTGTGTTCTCTGTCATGTCACACAAATATAATTTTATGTCACTAAAAACAGTGCACACTAGGGTTGATATGTCAGTCAAATGATTCTGTAGTCTCCCTGCTTTATTCAGCTAGACTTGTCTCTGTCGCCGTCCTTTTAGAAATCCTTAGTCATTGCTGGAGAATGATGTTTACTCTTTTTGTTTGTCTCTTGGTTGGGTGGATCTACTGTCACATCCTAAAGCAGAACCTACATTGCTAGTTAGACTAGTTTCAGGCAGCCTCACTACTAATACACTCCCGTATGTATTTATTTAGACAGTGAAGCTAAAACTTTTAATTTGATTCTATACTCTAATACTTTGGATTAGAGATATAATGTTTCATATGAGGCGACAGAAAATGTCACCTTTTATTTTAGGGTCTCTTCATACCTTCACCACCTGGGGGGCGGCCGTCAGAAAGTCCAGGACCCAATTGCACAGGGCGGGGTTGAGACCCAGCGCCTCCAGCTTGATGATGAGCTTGGAGGGTACTATGGTGTTGAATGCTGAGCTGTAGTCAATGAACAGCATTCTTACATAGGTATTCCTCTTGTCCAGATGGGATAGGGCAGTGTGCAGTGTGATGACGATTGCATCGTCTGTGGACATGTTGGGGCGGTATGCAAACTGAAGTGGGTCTAGGGTGGCCAGTAAGGTGGAGGTGATATGATCCTTGACTAGTCTCTCGAAGCACTTCATGAGTCAATGAGTCATTCAAAATGTTGAGTCTGTCACATTTTGAAGCTTCTCTTTCTGATATTATTTTTGAGGATAAAACATAAAAAAATTAACATTTATTTTAACAAATATTTATTATTTTACACATTCTATAAAAGGAGTTAAATATATGTGCTGATGCAGTCTTTAAGGATGGACCCAAGTGCTTTAGAGTTCATGTCCCACTTCAACCCAGCACAGATGAACTCCTGGCTGTCTGTACATGACATCTTGTCATTCTACATCATAGGGGTAGAATAAGGTGCATATGCCATTCTTCACTTCAAACTGGAGTTGTTCCAGGGTCCAACAGGTTCCTGAACAGAGGAAAGTATATATATTTTTTGAAACAACAGCCATGTCTTCATCATTATTCATTATTCATCATCAGAAACAGACACACACCGCTTGAACTAAAGCTCAAACCTTCTTTAAAGAAAACAAGGGCCTCCGGTTCACAGTCCAATGAGAAACATGATCAAACACCCAGAATCCAGAATTCTGTCAACTCCTTAAAGTTGTGAGGGTCAAGCTGTCAGTCCAGGGGGACCAGCCATTGGTCAGGTGGGTCACCTTTGACCATGTTAAGGTGTCACTTTGGCAAGATGAGCTCTTCGTAAGGCACTGTGAGACTCCCCAGGTACCAGAATATCCAGAAGACCAGGCTGAGGAAGATGAGCAGGGGCCCCGACAGCACAAATAAGTCCCAGAAACTCAGAGAAGCAAAGATACCCAGGAAAAATAGGATCAGACCGACAACGTCAAAGACCAAAGCCAGGATGAGAAAGAAAACACAGCGACCCATAGAAGAGGTATCCATAGCAGGGACATGGACGCGGTCTGGATTCCTGTCGGCTGAGGACTTTACAAGAATGAGGAGAGGCCTTTCCAGCCACAACCTTTTTAAAACGCAAGTCGCATTCTTCTGATTTTCAGCACGCCTTCAAATTCTTCCATTGTAGGAAACAGCAGCAAAACTGGTATCCAACCACATCAACAGGTTGTACTACTCTGAACGATCCATTAAAACTTAAAAGCCAAATGGTCCAACCTTATTCCTTAGCAATCCCTGACTTGCAGCAATGTAATGACAGTGCTTGAAATGGATAATCTCATTAGATAACTATTTTTATTTTGTATACTTATCAAGATCATTGGATGTATATTTAAAATAAATAAAAATCTAATGCACCATGCCTCTGTGTATAAAATAAAAAATAAAATAATAATGCATTTGATATGAAAATTATGACATCAGCATATATGTATAACATCTAACATTATGAACAGTGTGGGAAAAGATACTGTATGTTGGGAAGATATATTTCAGTGATTCTATCAGCTGTTTATATTTAGCCTGCAGTAGGCCTGCTGGATGCATTCCACAATTATTTACTATTTCATGCTTCCTACATCATGACAGAAAGAGGAACTGCAGTGAAAAACCTCACCCTTTAAGTACCTTGTTTGACCAGTCAGACAGTCGTGAGAGTTTGGTTTACCTCTGTGCAATACCTATTCAACCAAGGACCGCAAAGCAGAGTCAACAGGCCAGGATTAGGTAACATTAGCATACAGACAGGCAACGCCCTGAGTACAATGACTTGATATGCACATGCTCATTGTCAGTCATGTTAGATAAAAGCTATATGTTGGTAAGGCAACTGAAATCTAAAGAATATTAAGAAGTAAAATATAAAATAAATCACATAAAAAAAAATGCAGTCTGGTGGAATATACATTTTAGAAGTTTGTGCACATGAATAAAAACTAAATCAGCCTACTCAGTGAACAGTTAAGAGTATAGCCCAAATGTCCATGTAATGTCAACATGCAGGTGAAACCAAGCTCAGTGCCCCAGGCCACACAACGTTTTGTTGAGGGTTTACGGCCTGCTTTGGCAATGCAATTGTTGTGGCACAGGCAAACCTGCCTGACTACTATTTTTATTTAGTGTCAAAAATGGTAAAATGCAGGTGATTGCATTTCTGGGTCTGGTTTGGGGAGAGTCTGTGTTCAATTACCTGCCGTTCAGACAGGGGCCTCTAGGATTTCCATCAGAGACTAATCTAGAAAATGGCTACAATGGACCTTAACATGTCGATATGTTTATATGACAAAATATAGCCTTTCCACATAATATTGATCCTAGAACATAAAAAGTTCACATAACATAACATGGCGATTATATTAATAATTGATATATAAACCAAAAAACTAAAACAATATAATATGCATTCAGAGCAATATCTACAGTAGGCCCATATCCCTAGGACTATGGGTCATTTCACCCCATAATGATGATTCTTTGTTGTCAAGAACTGACGTCCAGAGCAGTACTGATTAATGTCCTGAATTGTCTGTAGTCCCATTCCGTGAAGAGTACAGTGTTGAAGGTAGTCTTGGGATCAGAAAGTGCTACGGAGAACCTTGAAATTCAAATGAGAAAATACCAAATCAATAGACTGAAAATGTTTCTTCCCGAATACAGATTTATACATTTTCCAGATGATCATTTTACTTTTCATTTTACAATTAGGCAATACAGTCCCCTAATTCAGGGTTTCCCAAACTCGGTCCTGCCCCCCCCCCCCCCCCCCCGTTTTGTTTTGTTGCCCTAGCACTAAGCAGCTGATTCAAATACAGCCTTTCAACATTACCCCTAGCGAGAGTCTGCACATCCACGTTCTATATATCTGGTGTCTGTTTTTCCTTCTCCATCGGAAAGGAGTCCAAGCTGGAGTCATAGCCGCCATTCTGATAACCGAAAGATTTCCCCCAGGTTATTCGAGAGGCGACGTGAACAGGTGAAGGCGTCACAGCTTTAACCTTGTTTTCCTCGGCATACTTTGTGGTTACATGTTCAGGTTTGCATTTTTTGGAAAGCCTCTCTGACAACTTTCTGGCCAACTGTACAAAACTCCGTTTCTTTTTCATTAAGCTTGTTCCAAAGCTGTCTTCTGAGACCTGTATATTTCCCACGTACCACATAATCCACCAAGCCAAACTTATGAAAATTATAATTGAACCACTGTAAATCAAGAAATCGCCATAAAACCTGCCATCGATACGCAAATTGGCAAAAATTCCAATGAACAGGATAATGAAACCAATAACATCAAAACCAATAGCCAGAAAAAATAACGGCACACACCCGCCTATGCATCTATGGTCCATCATTGTGTCGATACACCCTGAAAATAACGGAAGGTGCGTCTATTCTGTTCCTTCTATTCTTCTCGCACCCAGAGAGCACACCTGTTGTGAGCCGCCCCAACGTGACGTGTTCAGAGCGAAAGGTAGACAGTACACCAATTATTTTCTTCTTCTTTAACAAAAATGTAATTTGTCACGATAACAGACTATAATTTAATTGATCAGCAAACACATAAAATAGACAAACAAAAAGAGCTATACTTTCTTATGGCGCACTTATTTTACAGTAGCCTATTCACCAGAAGTGGTTGTCTCACATATGGTGTTGTTGCTTGATGCAAATGATGCAGCTTGTGTGCAGGCCAACTCAGTTCCTTCGACGTAATGTAATTTGCCATTCAAATGAGTATTCACCTACAAGTGAAAATACATAAGGGAATGTCGTGGACATAATAGTCTTCCCACCCTATACATCAACAAAATCGACCACGTTGATATAATTTGCCACATTTAGACAAACCTAGTCAGTCACATACGGCATTCTGAACAGAAACAGAAACATCATTATTCTAATAGTATTTTATATTCACTCTAAAATTGAGGTTGTGTGAAATCAAAGTTTCAGTCCAGTCACGAGAAGGACATTCAAATGCTATGAAAAGTGTGATGTTCTTCACTTCCCCTTGGCACTAAAAACATTCCATTTGTTGGGCCAGTCAAGTGTCACACTGCCCGTCACAGAGATGACATCTAACACACACACATCCCTGGAAGTCTGTAAAGGCTGTGGATGTGATGAGTATAGCCTGCAGCTGAAAAGAAAATGCATCCATCACCAAATGTTATTTATTTTACCTTTATTTAACTAGGCAAGTCAGTTAAGAACAAATTCTTATTTTCAATGACAGCCTAAGAACAGTGGGTTAACTGCCTTGTTCAGGGGCAGAACAACAGATTTTTACCTTGTCAGCTAAGGGATTCAATCTTACAACCTTTCGGTTACTATTCCAACACTCTAACCACTAGGCCACCCCAATAAGCACTTATGTTATTTATTGAATTATCCATGAATCAGTAGCCTACCACAAAGGCATACTGTCAATATTCAATCCTGTTCTCATCAATGTACATGCACACACCTTTCTTCTCAATTTGCTTGTCACTCATTCTAATAATTATGCATAAAAGCAGTGGACTACATTTATAATTGTGTTATTTGGCAGCATGGTAATTTTCTAGTACTTTCAAATGCTTAAGAACAAATGCCAAAGAACCACCTGTAACTTGGTTATAATGTATACTTTGTCATGCAGATATTAAAATACAGTATACATCCGTAGTGGTGGAAGAAAATAGAACGGTTCATGTCCCCCTACAAGTTAATTGTCTTTAGAGCAAACATTCATCATGTGAACATGTAGCCATGCTCAGCAGGGAAGTATCGAATCCTCCATTGTGCTTTTGGGAAACTAAATGGTCTGATAACCAGACTTTGAGCCTGAGGACTCTCCAGGAAAACAGCATACAAGACAGGGATACCCCGCCCGGCCCACCTCATAATTTAAAGACTGGTTGCCTGTAGTAACTGAAGGGCTTCTTCATGGTGGGCTGCTTCCTGTTCTCCTTGGTGATGGGGATCAGCACCACGCCCACCACCAGCACCATCAGGCCAATGGATACCAGGGCCGGGCCCAGGATGTTGGTGGCCTTCCTGCAGTAGCCAGCAAAATACAGGCCACTCAGGATGAAGCCGCAGGCAAAGATGCTGCCCCCGGTGGACATGAGGTGGAATGGGAACCAGTAGATCTCACATGTGCTGCGGGCCGACTCGTTGGTCCAGAGGGACTCGCTGCGGGACAGGCTGAACACTGTGCTTTCTGTCTGGGGAGTGAGCTGCTCCTGGGACTGGGATTGTAGGGTGCACTCCCCAAGGAGGATGTTCTCTGGTAGTCCAGGCATAGCCTTTAGCCTTACCCCTCCTCACCTGGGAGTCAGTGGAAGAAGGTGAAGGTTCAACAATGACCCATACATCCCTATCTCTTTCTGTCTATTTTCACCTGAAGCTGGAATTTAGAGTGGAAATAATTATTACCTAAAGGATGAGGGATCCAGGTTGGAATAGCTTCTACTCTAAACAATAAAATGTATACTGGTGTCATATTTTCGAAGTCTGCATTTCACGTTACATTCCTTGTTGTTTCAAATAAAAGGAATGCAAAAAAATGGAATAAAAATGTGAACAGCACGAGCGCGTTAGAATGCATCCATTAAGAGGAAATTGCCTCGTGCTTCTTGGACGCACCCTATTTTATCTTGGATCTCTCCTCTGTGAGTACAACATGAAGCCAATATCATATCACCTCAGTGATACACATCAGTGTATCATATCACTTTCACTTAATACTTCAATGTCATGATAAAGGGGCGATATAATACTATACAACAGATTGCAAATTCAAGTTTGCGTCTTGCTTTCCAAGCCATAAATTGAGCACAGAGCATATTACCAACTTTTAGAATGTATTTGCTCTTGGCAAGTCTTGAGAAAATACAACTCAAGGCCAAAATCTAAAGAGATCAGATAAAGACCTACCTTTGAGATGCTGAGTAACTTGCTGCTTTGATGTTATCCCTTTGGTGGTAACAGTATCTCAGTGATCTTAGAGACCATTGCAAAAGACAGAGAAAAAAAATGAATAAAAAGCTTTGGGTGTGGATGTTTGTGGACCGCAAGCCCAGTGTGGCCAGCTGAATGCACTGCAGATAACCTCCAGAAAACACCCCCCCCCTATGGTCTCTCCACCTCCTCAACAGACCCTTCTGACTCCTATTCATGCTAGCCCTCACAGCATCTGCCATGGCTGGTATTAAATTAGTACTGATGATGCTTCCTGCCTGGGCTAGGGGCTTGCCTTGCTGTCCCTAGAGAGATTTCATCCAGTCTCCCAAGTATTGAGTTGAGCCTTCAGAATTCATGTGAAGATGCATGTCGTGGTTAGAGAAACCTCTTCCCCAGATCCACAGGGTAGTGTTTGTTGATCTGGATGTCTGAAAGCCTTTATAACTGACCAGAAGAGAGAGAGAGAAGAAATCAATGTACAGGAAGACTATTAGAGATGAGAGGGGAAAGCAGGGCAGGGCACTGGAAATGGCTGTCATCACCCACCACTGTGACTTCTCAATGCTTCTGTATGGAAATCCTCTAGTATTTCTTATTTTATTCTATTGAACCAGGAAAATACCCTTGAGGTTAGAAACCTCATTGGCAGGGGGACCTGGCAAGAGGTCACTAGGAAGTAGTACGCGTGTACACTCAACACAAGAGCATAATACCAGCGGTAAACTGTGGCTATTGGGCCTTCAGTGGGGGAAAAAATCTTCCAAAACATTGTACCAAACAAAAAAATTAAGTAAAACTCAGAGACATCACCCACACTAACGTTACCAGCCACAACTACCACACTGCTTACACAACCTATGGTAGCCTAACGCCATCACTATCACACTATCACCAAAAACGACAACAGTGACACATCAAAGGATACGAGTTTGAAAGGCTTGTGATGCTGAAAGGACAGCGACTGTAATACCGGCGCACTCCATGTAGAAGAGCGCACTTTTTGTAAAACACATAAGCCAATAGAAAGACAGCAGTCACACACAGTTAAAGAATATGCCAGTAAGTCCCAATCATAAGAATACAAAAACACAAACATTAGGCTAAGCAATTCCAAATCTAAGTGTACAACCATTACTTCCCATTGCAAACATCGTTATCATGTTCAGCACACAAAGTTACCAGTGATCTAAAGTTTAAATGCAACAATGTTTCACACACATAACACATTATTTTCAAAGAGATAGCTAACAACAACAAGTGAGCTGCAATTTGAAAAAATAACAGTTCCAATCACCAGATGATGATCATTTGAAATGTTACTTCTTGTTGAAAGTTGATCTTGAGAAGGGCCACGCTAACACATTAGCGTCAACATCCTCTTCGAAAACACCTGTTACTTAAGCCGCCATCGCACACAAGTCTACAACAAAAACTAGCTAGTTTAGACCTTGGGAAAACTACTGCTCTTGAGAAGGTGGAAGTTTCCATAGGTTTCTGTAAAAATAGTCTCACCCATTACAAATAAAAATGTGATTGATTGATTCCACGGTCACTCCAAAATTCTGCTCTAATACAGTTGAATGGAAGGTTCTTTCTATCAAGCTTCTGAGGGCCTTGCCAATAGTGACCTATCTAGCTAGATTTATCTCCCCAGAGCACCAAATAAAAATGATCAGTGCTATCCAGGATCCTTGGGACATCCCTACCCTAAACACTAACACTAACAATAACCCTAACCCTGATTGGATCTTTTTTCTCCTCAGTTTTAACCATTTCCTATCCAACACAAATTGAAGAGATTAAATCAGAATGTCATTTAAAATAATAATATAATAATATTATTGAGAGTCAAAATAGAAATTTAAACAACATTTATATTTAAAAAACACAACAATTATTTTATAAATCCTTGGCCTTCTCTGAAGGTGTAGAAGTATAAAAGTATAAAAGCGTATAAAAGAAGTGAAGACTGCTTCCAGAATGGACGCCCTTGTTTTAAACTTAATCTACTCGCGTTCGCATTTCCCATTTCGTGGTTGCTGCCATATGCTTTACAAAGATTATAACGCCTGTGCACTACCAAAGGTGGCACAAAGGTGAAAACAAAAATTTATTTTGTGGATTTTTTAAATTCGACTTCTCTATGGGGCCATCAACGGGAATACCTTTTTGGGCTCAACTTCAGCTAAACTGCAGTCCCGAAAGTGCCCTCTAAGCACAGTGGAAAGTGTGCTTCCAGACCGGAACTCTGGCCCCCTGGTAGAAGGCCTTGACGGTTCCCACTGCACAATACAATACATTCACAATGGTCAACAACATTTTACTCTATCAGACCTTTAAACTCAGCAAGAAATACCCTCTCCTGCAATTTTAAAGTATTTTGCAGCTCGTTCCAAGACCAAGGAGCATTGTAGGAAAATGAAAATTTTCCACTTTCAGTCCTGGCCCTAGAAACTGAAAGATAGTATCAGCTGAGAATAGGTTGGAGAATATAAATTAGTTAGGAGCACAGATACTGTAAGTAGGCAATAGTCCAAGCACTGCTTTTTACACAAAGATGCACCAGTGCTTCAGACTTTTCATAGGAAGGGAGGGCCACTTCACCATGTCATATAGATCACAGTGATGGGTGAGTGGTCATGCATTTGTTATAATACTAAGCTCTCCGTGATACACAGTGTCCAGTATCTTAAGGGTGCTGGATGAGGCTTACATGTAAACAATATCCATATATTGGAGGATGCAAATATTGTTCAGGGAAAAATGATAAATGAAATATATTATCAGACTAGAGAAAGTGCCCTAAGACTCAGCAGATGCATCAAAAGGTGCAAAAATATCTGTAATCTGTACTAATTTCAGTGTTATTTTTAATTAAAGGTATACTATAAAGTGGTTGCAATGAATTTGACAGGAAGCTCGTGGCAAGTAAAATTCTGTATTTCATATTACCTGCTGTAATATAAATACGGTATCGAAGCAAGTACTGTGTAATGACACTGTACAATACTGTAAAATTGACTGTATTATAATGTAAACAAGTAAATGCTACCGTAATCAGAATGAATGAATGGATAACTGACATTCATTGAGGGGAGGGGTTTGTATTTCAGAGTATTTTGGTTAGCTGCTAGGTAAAGTGTTTACACATTACAGCATATCAATTAATATTTGGTGTTTTATATAACTTGCACTTATAGGAACCTTAAGAAAGGCTTCCAAACTGGTTGCGACTACAGTGCCAAACAGACCAAAATGACATGGCATTTAAGGTTTAAGACTCCAATCTGTCCCCTAACTATTTTAAGTTCTTAGGGCATTATAACCACATACCAGTTATATTGGTACAGCATTCTCAGTCGTGGGTGCAACAAATAAAGCCTCTTACAAGACCCGCATCATAATAAGTAAATGAGCCAGAAACAACAATACCGTGCACCCACTAGTGGTCAAAAGTTTTTTGCCTCTCACAATGCACCACCATTTACAGTATGAGGCAGTAAATTTTTTTTATTTTTTATTACTGTCGATAATAACAACAATTACAGTATAAATGACAGTTTTCTGTTAGAGTGTAGGTTATGTTATTTTCAATACTTGATCATTGTCTAAACTCCAACTCTTTGTAATGCACCCATCTATAGCTAATAATTGACTTTCGTCAGGTTGTTGAGTCAATATACATTCTTTCCTCATTGGTGTTCCATTGAAGTGCCCTGTTACGATCTCATCGCTTACAGTTTGTTTAGCTTCGCACATTGTATGTTGACTTGGGAAAAAACTTGGTGACAGTTGGTGACGATTGATCTTTGCAACATAATCACTTTGTTTAATTCAATCAGGATTCACAAAGAGCTCCTTGGCAGGGAAAATGGCTCATTCGAATTGGCTCGAATTTGCTATAGAAAAGCAAAATTTGCACAAGTGCTCTCTATTGAATTATTCTCATGTTTCTCTGTCATGAGTCGTGACTGCACCATGTGAATGACTCGTGCTCCCTGACTGGGTGTGTTCTAACAATGTTGAACAAAAATTCCATATTGTGTCGTCAGAAATGTATTTGTGGTGCAGTAGGCAATATTGCCCACTAGAGGGCAATGCTGGTCTTTACTAGGTTTTGCTATATAGGCTCTGCATTAGATTTATGAATCCTGGTGCAAAATCTCTATCTTAAATGGTCCATTTACTTTGGTCGTAGACACCTAGAGTATTCACACACTGACATTAATTTATTATTACCTCATATTCTCTCAATAAACTTAGTTAAATGGATGAAGAGAGAAAAGACATGACTGTTGACTGGTCAATTGTAGTGTGTATACTATTTGCAGACATGTGCATCAAAGATACATGGTAAGACTCCCTGTTTTTTGCGGAAGGAGGATGAAAGCGAAAAATACATTTGGACGAATAAAGTCACACTGACTCTTGATCCTAAACAGCTCATCATTAAATATCGATGAACCCTCCAGTCAGCTACATCCACCCAGCCTCAGGCATAAATAGCATTCAGAAAAATACAATGATCTGTCTCACTATCACTGCAGACCCAGGTGACCTTGAGACTAATTATTCTCTATGGCAAGTTTGCATCATTTGCTAGAAAGGCCCACAGGAGGAGCCATGCTCCCTGGTTGAGGGCAAACAACAGCCGCAGCATTAATTCAACTTATCCACTCGACTGCTGAGAGAGGCTGCATGGGATGAGACCCTTCAGGTTTTGAAGATTCATTTGTCTCTTATTCACAAAGTACACCTATACTTGTTTGATCCAAACTCTGCGTTTCCCCTCTGTCTCACCTTCTCCTCAAAGGAAATAGATCATATTACATTTATTTGGTAGGCTAGATTTACTTATACTCTATTGCTCTCCCATATCCTTTGACAAGGCCTCCGTATTTATTCATTGCTACTGAAGAGAAACACGTAGCACACCACTCAACAGTCTCGTATTATTGTGTATGTAAATCCGGGACACTCCATTTAGTATGATAGGTTACGTTTGGTATGGTTACACAAGACAGATGGTTACTTAAGGCAAAAACTTAAGGTGGGTGGTTTGTCGGGGTGGATGGGTAAGTGTATAACACAAACATCTAGCAACCCAAAGGTTGCATGTTGAAATCTCATCATGGACAACTTTAGCATTTTAGCTAATTAGCAACTTTTCAACTACCTACTACTTTTTTGCTACTTTGCAACTACTTAGCATGTTAGTTAACCCTTCCCCTAACCTTAACCCTTTTAGCTAACCCTTCCCCTAACCCTAACCCCTCAACCTAACTCCTAAACTTAACCCTAACTTTAGCCCCAACCCCTAACCCTAGCTAACGTTATCGACCTAGCTAAAATTCATAACATATCATAAGTTTAGCAGATTTGTAACATACTGTACATTTAGCAAATTCGTAACATATAATACAAATTGTAATTCATAACATATCATACGAAATGGGTGATGGACATCCACAAATTAATACATACCATACGAAATGTAACATATCATACTAAATGGATTATCACAGGTTTACGTAAGGAATAATGCGAAATGCTCTGAGACCAGGTTGCACTCAAAGGAGAGGCATATGTAGTCTCCTGATGCTTCTTGTTCCTGGCTCCCATGCTACTGTGAAGTCAATGTCTTGCACTGTGCCACCCCTGCTAAAGTGTGTCAGGGAGATAGATAGACAAAGAGAGAGAAAGAAAGAGAGACAGAGGGAGTAACAGAGAGAGAAACCTAGAGGGAGAGAGAGCACTAATGCATGCAGTTGGGAAGGTGTGGATTGTATAAACAGATCAATTGCTCAGGCAGGTCTTATTTCTGACAGATTTGTTTTCCCAGTCTGGTAATTGGCAGGGATGGAGCCCGCCACACTCCCTGGTTGATCTCAAGGTGCTCTGTTTGCCTTCTTTGCTGATGTCTGCCTTGGATTGTTCATTGAAGGTTGTTGATGGCTTCCGATTGAACTGAGACTTGCCACATGGTTTGGCTCTATATTAAAGTATGGAGGCTCACTGAGGATTAAGTTTAAGAAAGCTGTCTTTCATTATATCCTCTTTGAATCTTTAAATCTCTTACGAGCCTGGCCTTATCTATTAGTAATGGTGAAGGATCAGACCCATCTCTACATCTTTGTCAGTGCATGTTTCTCTCTCTCTAGCTGAGTGGTTACTATCATGGGTAAAACCAAACCCTTCAGGTTATGTGTCTCGGATTACATTTTCTGAATGGATCTTCGACAGGGAAGATAAGAATCATTATGCAAACAGAGTTCTGAAAAATGTTTGATTCCAGGTCATAGTCAATTTTGAGTTCCAGGGATTCTAAATAGCCTTTTTGAAAGTGAGTTTCTTAGGTAACTTTTTGGGACGTGCCCTGTAGGTGTCATCTCAGTTTAAACTCTGTCACTGCTGTTCTGCATGAGTGCAGTTCTTTCAATGAGAAATACAACCATTCAGGCAGAACAGAAGACTTTCTTTATGGCAGAGGCTATGCCCGTATGGCACCATCAGAGTCCTAGATGAACTCACTCCGGAAGATTCTAAAGTTGGAAGATTCTAAATATTTTCATTTAATTAGTCGGTGGTGACTCGACATTTTCCATAGTGGTTGAGATGGGCCACGGATATACTCCTACTGTCAGCTGGAACACACAGTGTTGCTGGATATGTGGAGCAAGAGGCTGAGAAGCCCTAGTCAGCCCAACCTACACTACTGTCAGTTGGAACACACAGTGTTGGTGGATATGTGGAGCAAGAGGCTGAGAAGCCCTAGTCAGCCCAACCTACACTACTGTCAGTTGGAACACACAGTGTTGCTGGATATGTGGAGCGAGAGGCTGAGAAGCCCTAGTCAGCCCAACCTACACTACTGTCAGTTGGAACACACAGTGTTGCTGGATATGTGGAGCGAGAGGCTGAGAAGCCCTAGTCAGCCCAACCTACACTACTGTCAGTTGGAACACACAGTGTTGCTGGATATGTGGAGCGAGAGGCTGAGAAGCCCTAGTCAGCCCAACCTACACTACTGTCAGTTGGAACACACAGTGTTGCTGGATATGTGGAGCGAGAGGCTGAGAAGCCCTAGTCAGCCCAACCTACACTACTGTCAGTTGGAACACACAGTGTTGCTGGATATGTGGAGCGAGAGGCTGAGAAGCCCTAGTCAGCCCAACCTACACTACTGTCAGTTGGAACACACAGTGTTGCTGGATATGTGGAGCGAGAGGCTGAGAAGCTCTAGTCAGCCCAACCTACACTACTGTCAGTTGGAACACACAGTGTTGCTGGATATGTGGAGCAAGAGGCTGAGAAGCCCTAGTCAGCCCAACCTACACTACTGTCAGTTGGAACACACAGTGTTGCTGGATATGTGGAGCGAGAGGCTGAGAAGCTCTAGTCAGCCCAACCTACACTACTGTCAGTTGGAACACACAGTGTTGCTGGATATGTGGAGCGAGAGGCTGAGAAGCTCTAGTCAGCCCAACCTACACTACTGTCAGCATCCCCTAGATGTCATTTGAGGTCAAGACGCTTTCAAGAGTGCCGATGCCGATGTTCTCTGCAGCCTTACACTTGAAAATGAAAATGAATTTAGCAAAGACAATACGATTTTAGAGGACTGCCGTACATCCAACTCCCATTCACACAGACCTCAGTCCACTCGGAGTCCCAAACAAAAAGATTGAATGGCCTTTGGTGGTTAACAAACTTTTATTGTCTGCAATCCTTTCTGCTCTATATAATCCCCTTAAAAGCAATAAAGCCGGTATGGTGTCAGCACCAAAGTGGGGTTGAGAGAGTTTCATTCAGAGGTTGCAAGCTGTCCACGTTGGGTAAAGCAATATACTGCAAGTTATGATTGTGCTTCATGAGAATCTGACCTCTAATTCCAGGTATTAAGAGAAAGGCTAATGGCATCAAAGGGTCAGACCATCCTGAGCCTTGGGAAATAAGAGCAATCGATAAGGGGTCAAAGAGATAAACAAGGTGCAGGCAACCCAGAAGTACGTATCTCTGCCTGTAAATATCTCTGTTCTCTGACCAACAACACTTTATCATGCCGGTGCTGTAGATTTATACTCTTGAAGGATGCCCATGAAGTGAGGAAAGGTCTGCCTGTGACACTAGAGGTCAAAGGGTACAGTATATTACCAACCGTGTGGGGAGGAGGGTTTGTTTGTGGATATCCGACACTGCCAAACTGTGGCGAGGGATGTGTCTCCCTTGGACAGCCCCCCCGGCGGACGTTACCTCCTAGCCGTAACTATAGAAGCTTTTGAAATGCTAATCCCCCTGTGAGCGGTGGGTCCAGTCGATGGTATTGATCCAACATGCCCATCAGCATTGTGGAGAAGGTCCCTCGTTCTCATGGGAAAGTGCTCTACCATCCCTCCTCATTCTTACAGACCTCGATGACTTGTATGTACCAAAAGGGGCACGGGGTGCTCAGAGTTTAGTCAGGGCTAACCTTCAATGACAGCTTGATGGCTAAGGCAGTGCAGATGTTGAAGCCTAATAAAGACAAAGGAGGCCTATTTTGCCTCATGCTTAAAATCCAATATGGCAGCTAGACTGTTACCTGTTAGTATTCTCTGTGGGGTATGTAACCTTGCAGACTTTAAATTAACAGGGAACTGTTAGAAACATACCTATGTTAGGATGTAGAAAGTAAGTATAAAGTTTTCACTCTAAAGTATTGCTTTTAAAGGGAATTTCCAACATTTTGGTATATATTGAACACTTGGCCTCTGTCACAATGGCTTCTCTAAATACATTTGTGAGTGGATGTATTTTTATCTTCAAATGCTTTTGAATGTCAGTCTGAGGGGAAGGTTCATCCTTGTGTTCAAGTGCAACTTCCTCCATTTTGAAGTGAGAGGCAACATGGCAGTTGGATATTACACTGCCCAGACAGAGACCCTGGAGACTAGCTTTCAATAACAATAAGAGGTGGCTAGGTGATGTGGCTTTCTGTCCCCTCAAACCAATGTGTGTCCTCATGAGGTGAATTCATTACATTGTTTCACATCTTGTTAGATTATGCTGGACTTCCCATTCAGCAAAGTCTAACTATTGCTGTCAGCATCTATTCATCCTTGAAATGTGTAGGTGGCTGACGTTCACAGTTTTTTGCAGATTGTTTTCACAACCATTTACAAAGTGTTTAAATCGCACCAATAGCCTCAATGATTCAAAACCCTACAAATAGCAACAAATGGTTCTAAGACAACAAGTGAATGTTGTTCATGTCAAAACGGGTAACTATCAAACTCTTCCTAGATATATAGCCTAATGGTGGATGTTGTCAGGCAAGGCGGTTATTGGACAACACCATGAAATGTATACACTGAGAATACAAAACATTAGGAACACCTGCTCTTTCCATGACATAGACTGACCAGGTGAATCCAGGTGAAAGCTTTGATCCCTTATTGATGTCACTTGTTAAATCCACTTCAATCAGTGTAGATGAAGGGGATGAGACAGGTTAAAGAAGGATTTAAGCCTTGAGACAGTTGAGACATGCATTGTGTATACAGTATGTTCCATTCAGAGGGTAAATGGGAAAGACAAAATATTTAAGTGCCTTTGAACGGGGTGTCAAGAATTGCAACGCTGTTGGTTTTTTTCACGCTCAACAGTGTCCCTTGTGTATCAAGAATGGTCCAATGTTTGATCTACTCATCGAACCTTTTGGGTAATATTTCACATTGATCAATTCCTTTGGCTGTGGAAGACTCACATTTTAGTTTAAAGACTTTGTTGTTCTGTTCAGGCTCCAATTCTGATCTGTCCAGACAAAGGAACACTCATGCCCCAGGATTATGTCGATAATATTGATTTTGTCTCTTATTTTCATCCTTTTTTTGAGAGAAAATAGATTTCTTTATTTCCTCACCAAAAAGGGAATGAAAATGTCATCACAGTGACCCCTCAAGTCAAATCTCCTCATGTTATTACATAATATATCTGTTTCTTAATCTGAATATAACTGATGTATATCATGCAATCAATCTAAGTATCATACTGTAACACATTTCATATTGGGTTAAAATATGATAGTCACAGCTTTTTGATTTATAGCCTTGTCAATGTACTCTGGGGATTTGTTTTATGAGAAACAGTTTTTGGTGGTACGTAATAACATGCTTAACATTGTCAGTATTAACATATTCTAGGAAGCCTTAATTTTTCTGCTCTCACAGTTCATTATAAAGTGGTGTTTACTGAGGGACTAAGATACTGAATAATTCATGAGAGTGTTTTTCTTCCTTTGTATCAGATTTTGCCTTCTACAAACTGTCTTCCTGCATTTTAAGCATTGTTAAGCCTCTTCAGACTTCAGGGACAGCACAGCCATAATAATAAAAAATAATTTGACCTTACCGCTGTTATCTTTTCACAATGGGAAACGCACATTCATTACTTCTGTGTGGTGTTGTGGTGTTTATCAAATAACATATTAGTCATAGCTTCAAAACCAGTTTAAAGGTCAGTATACAATTTATTCTCAGAAGATCTTAAGTTTTACCCTCTCCTTTTCTCTCCAGACTTGACGGAGCAGCTTCAGTGTACTTTGACTCAATACTAAAGTGATTCTTCACATTCAATAATTAAGATAAGATGAAAGGTGTGTTCTCCAGTGTGGACTCATAATGGTGAAAGAGTGACAAAGGAAGGTTGAGTCTTTTAGAGGTGGTGTTTAGGCTTTTTAATAATCCGCACTCCATGGATTTCACTCCTACAGAAATCAAGGTCACGGAGTGTCTTCAGAATCTAGGACGCCTCGCCCTGTGAGACCTGCTGTTCATCTCACACCTATTATCATGGTGTGATGGCAGAACGGTGGTTCCAACACGTGTAGACCGTGTGCACCACAATACTGCTATGTCAGTTGCAATTGGGGAGATAACAGGATGTTCATTGTGTAGGCAAAATTGTTAGACCTCCTCAAAGTTTACTATGCAATCTGCTCAAATGTTAGTCGGATATTTGTTGCACAGGGAATAGTGAAATGGGACATGGGGACTTTGATAGGAGTTTTGGTAGATTGAAGTGGAATTTTGTGCATATATGCCAACCATTCTAGCTGAATTTCATAAACCTGTGTGTGCATTTGTGTGTGCGTGTGTGTGTGTTAAATATACCTAGTGCTTGGTGAATGGGTCTTAGGCCTCATGTTGCACTCTCCACTCCAGCATTGTTGATTAATAATGGCTTGGATTTGTGAACTTTTGAACTACCGATCTGCTGGAGGCCTTTCAGCGTTGTTTGCTTTAGAGAAACTTAAAAGGGTACAAGAGTATTTTTCCTTTTGTGTGCTCCCGTAGTGAATTCCTCTGAGGGATCTCAGCCTAGTTCCCTAGATTAAATTGTTCTGCCGTAGAAGGGAGCTGTTAAACTAGCAGAGAGCTCTTGCAAAGTAAATTGCCCCCTTTGCAAATATTAAAAAATATAGAGTTAACACACTTCTTAAGACCTTCATGGCCCTTGATGAGAATGTATTTGTTGCATGCTGTGCACACAAGTGGAACCACAAGAAGTTATGTAATACAGTGAGTCATGAGAGGATTTCTCTCTCTTTCTCTCTTCTTGGTTAGTCCCGCATCTTGTTGACAGAGGAAGGTGCTGTGAACGCTCCATTTACAGCATATTAAACTACATGGAGGCTAACACCTCGACTTTAGTTCTCTCTTTAGACAGAGGAAACAGGTCCCAGCTCTCCTGCTCCTCTGTTACCATCAGAAACAGTGTAGTTGATTTAAACAATCCTGCTCAGTTAAGGAGAGATCGAAATTTACAAAACAGTTACCCGGAGGAAGATGGGGGAGGGTCATGCTTTTTAAATTTCAGTCAGGGGGAAGGTTTAGTATTTTTTAAATTTAATCTGGGGGAGGATCATGTAATTTGTAATTGATTAAAACATTTAAATTTAACTAAGCAAGTCAGAACAAATTCTTATTTACAATGACGGCCTACCCCAGCCAAACCCAGACGACACTGTGCGCTGCCCTAAGGGACTCCCAATCATGGCCGGATGTGATGCAGCCTGGATTTGAACCAGTGACATCTCTTGCACTGAGATGCAGTGCCTTAGACCGCTGTGCCACTCAGGAGCCCACAAAATTGCTCAGGGTTTGAGAATTAGTTGGTTATTATAGTACCTCATGTGTGCCCGATGATGCCCCTCATCCCTGATTCTCGACTGGGCGCACAATATCAACTGCGCCTGGTGTGGTCTCAGTCAAATGATCCATAGCCTATTCTATAGGCTATAGGCCTAGGTTATACGAAGAGCATGCTCGGAGAAGCACAGGGCAAAGTTCCATTTCCTAAGAAATTGTACTTCCTTCCCGAGTTTTTGAACTGCTGGGATTATGTATATAAAATAGGCTACACTACGTTACACACTGCAATTCCCAATCATGAGCCTCGGCCTGCCCTTCTCTTGCTTTGTGCTGCCAAACCAATGATTGTGCTGTGTATGGTGGCACTTCAGGAGGCGAGGCAATTTGCAACAACAAAAAAAGAAACAATATCTGTGCACGCTGACTAGGCCGACTGATGTCCTGTTCAGTTTGAGAGGGAGAGTGTGAAGATGAGAAGGGAATATGAGAGGACCGAAGGTAAGCATACGGACCAGAGGTAAGCATGCTACAGCTATAAATAATTTAAATTAAAAACAATATGTTTCGTTGCCCACAATGAAGCTATTTCATTTAAACAGTCTTCATTTTGATTTGACTTTAGGCTACTAACAACATGAGGGCTTTGTGATGGAGCCTATTTCTTCCTATTCAAGCCTATTCACAGACAAGATTATAGTCTACTATCCATAGATTTTGTCAGCCAATTCCTTCAGTCACCATTAGGGTTGAATATTTTCCCGGTAATTTACAAATGTTCCATCCTGAAAATAAATCACTTTTCTCCTGACAAAACCAGAAGTGTCATTCAAAAGCATATAACTACTGTATATCTGGATTTGATTAGAGCTTTGATTAGAGCTTTGAATGGCATGAAAATTCCAGCCTGATGCTACCTGAGTCTGATGAAGGGAACCCTGTTGTGCTTGAAAGTGAGATTCCTGTACAAGAAGGGCTAGCTTTGCACTAGTAGCTAAGCTAAAAAAGGGAGAGCAGCCATCTTTCCTTTGTTCACACTGAAATCCCGCACCATGTGGAAATCCCGTTGATTTCAGCTTTCAGGGATAAGTGACCACTGGCGGTGAAGGTTCGCCAGTAATTTTTGAAAAAAACATTCCATGTGAGGGCACACGCCTTCTCACCTCTGTTACAACGGGTTACACTGTATGATATCAAACCAATCTCAACTGATTGGATATGTTGTCTAATTCAATTTAACAAGGAAGTTAAATTGCCAAACAAACCTTACTGGTTGGTAGGTGATCAAATACTTATGTCATGCAATAAAATGCAAATTAATTACTTAAAAATCATACAATGTAATTTTCTGGAATTTTGTTTTAGATTCCGTCTCCCACAGTTGAAGTGTACCTTTGATAAAAAGTACAGACCTCTACATGCTTTGTAAGTAGGAAAACCTGCAAAATCGGCAGTGTATCAAATACTTGTTCTCCCACTGTATGTATATATATATATATATATCATACAATGTATATGTATATATATATATAGTGTATATATATATATATATATACACTGCTCAAAAAAATAAAGGGAACACTTAAACAACACAATGTAACTCCAAGTCAATCACACTTCTGTGAAATCAAACTGTCCACTTAGGAAGCAACACTGATTGACAATAAATTGCACATGCTGTTGTGCAAATGGAATAGACAACAGGTGGAAATTATAGGCAATTAGAAAGACACCCCCAATAAAGGAGTGGTTCTGCAGGTGGTGACCACAGACCACTTCTCAGTTCCTATGCTTCCTGGCTGATGTTTTGGTCACTTTTGAATGCTGGCGGTGCTTTCACTCTAGTGGTAGCATGAGACGGAGTCTACAACCCACACAAGTGGCTCAGGTAGTGCAGCTCATCCAGGATGGCACATCAATGCGAGCTGTGGCAAGAAGGTTTGCTGTGTCTGTCAGCGTAGTGTCCAGAGCATGGAGGTGCTACCAGGAGACAGGCCAGTACATCAGGAGACGTGGAGGAGGCCGTAGGAGGGCAACAACCCAGCAGCAGGACCGCTACCTCCACCTTTGTGCAAGGAGGAGCACTGCCAGAGCCCTGCAAAATGACCTCCAGCAGACCACAAATGTGCATGTGTCTGCTCAAACGGTCAGAAACAGACTCCATGAGGGTGGTTTGAGGGCCCGACGTCCACAGGTGGGGGTTGTGCTTACAGCCCAACACCGTGCAGGATGTTTGGCATTTGCCAGAGAACACCAAGATTGGCAAATTCGCCACTGGCGCCCTGTGCTCTTCACAGATGAAAGCAGGTTCACACTGAGCACATGTGACAGACGTGACAGAGTCTGGAGACGCCGTGGAGAACGTTCTGCTGCCTGCAACATTCTCCAGCATGACCGGTTTGGCGGTGGGTCAGTCATGGTGTGGGGTGGTATTTCTTTGGGGGGCCGCACAGCCCTCCATGTGCTCGTCAGAGGTAGCCTGACTGCCATTAGGTACCGAGATGAGATCCTCAGACCCCTTGTGAGACCATATGCTGGTGCGGTTGGCCCTGGGTTCCTCCTAATGCAAGACAATGCTAGACCTCATGTGGCTGGAGTGTGTCAGCAGTTCCTGCAAGAGGAAGGCATTGATGCTATGGACTGGCCCGCCCGTTCCCCAGACCTGAATCCAATTGAGCACATCTGGGACATCATGTCTCGCTCCATCCACCAACGCCACGTTGCACCACAGACTGTCCAGGAGTTGGCGGATGCTTTAGTCCAGGTCTGGGAGGAGATCCCTCAGGAGACCATCCGCCACCTCATCAGGAGCATGCCCAGGCGTTGTAGGGAGGTCATACAGGCACGTGGAGGACACACACACTACTGAGCCTCATTTTGACTTGTTTTAAGGACATTACATCAAAGTTGGATCAGCCTGTAGTGTGGTTTTCCACTTTAATTTTGAGTGTGACTCCAAATCCAGACCTCCATGGGTTGATACATTTGATTTCCATTGATCATTTTTGTGTGATTTTGTTGTCAGCACATTCAACTATGTAAAGAAAAAAGTATTTAATAAGAATATTTCATTAATTCAGATCTAGGATGTGTTATTTTAGTGTTCCCTTTATTTTTTTGAGCAGTGTATATATAGTATATATATATATATATATATATATATATATATATATATCAATCTTGGAATTGATGGAGAGAGAAAGACTAAAATCTAATCATATTTTATTGGTCACATACAGATATTTAGCAGATGTTATTGCGGGTGTAGCGAAATGCTTCTGTTCCTAGCTCCAATAGTGCAGTAGTATCTAACAGTTTACAACAATACACACTAATCTAAAAGTAAAAGAATGGAATTAAGAAATATATAAATATAAGATCGACCAATGTTGGAGTGGATTTGACTAAAATACAGTAGAATAGAATACAGTATATACATATGAGATGAGTAAAGCAGTATGTAAACATTATTAAAGTGACTAGTGTTCCATTATTAAAGTGGCCAGTGATTCCATGTCTATGTATATAGGGCAGTAGCCTCTAAGGTGCAGGGTTACGTAACCGGTTGGAAGCCGGCGTGTGATAGGCTGTTTTAAAACTCTGCAGCTGCAATCAAAAAATGTATGTTTACAATCAAAAAATAAGGTGACCCTCGAAAGCCAGATGGAGATGTGTAAATTAGACGCACACCCAGTCCTTATATTACTGTAGCATAGACTATGCTGCAGCAGCAAATGCAGGCCTACCAGTCACAAGAAAAAAAGTTACCATGATGAGATGATAGGTCTCAATGCATTGTGAACTGCGCTCCAGACTGAGATGCGCTTTCTGTCCCCACCCTGGGCGTTGATGACTGATCATGCAGATAGCAGAGAGAAGGCCGTAGAGAAGCCAGATTTAGACATTGCATATGATTTAACAGTTCCATTTTACATCATGCTGTTCATATAAATAATGTATTATAATTTACCAGTTTCTCACAGTTATTTATTCCTGGAAAAGGGGGTGGGTTTGGGTGGTAAATCTCGGTAACCCAGTTCCTGCTATTCAACCCTAGTCTCCATGCACTCCTTAAATATCCCAGTGTCAGTGAAGAGCTTGGTGTGTTGAGTTAAAACCAGGGCTGAATTGAGGGGGTATGTGAGGAAATGGCTGATTATATAACGCGATCTGTAACAACATTTTAGTCCGCAATGCTTTAAGTAAGAAACACGCTGTAATATGTGGCGAAAGACGTGACAGATGCATATAAGATATCTTTGATTTGTCTCTATGATATTCAGAGGCTGCGCTACAACCTTTGATAGGAGATTCAAAAAATGTACTTTGCTTGAGAAGTAATGTGTGATTCTGTCACTATCAATTGATGTTTGACATTTCAACAGGCTATATAACAACATACTGACTCTAAATCAGTCAGGAACAAGCCAGGTAGCCTAAGAAGGGCCGGAAATAAATACTTTTGTTTATAATATTATTATTTCAAGGCTATAGCCTGCCATTTAAGAAATCGATTGTGAAGGTTGTGTGACACGCTACAGGCTGGCAGGAGAACTCAGCCTTTCAACAACACATCAGCAACAGCACGTCAACAACATGCCTATAAATAATTACTCAGAGTTAAATAATAATGAAACAAAAAATGCCTTACTAGGCTATACCCTCAAATTAAAGCTGACAGTCTGCACTTTAACCTCATAGTCATTATATCATTTCAAATCCAAAGAGCTGGAGTACAGAGCCAAAACAACAAAACATTTGTCACTGGCCCAATACCTTTGGAGCTCACTTTATAGTATACAAAATGGGTTTTATGTATTTACCTGCCTGGGATTACATAAGAAACTGTAAAAAAAAAAAAACACCAAGGAATGACACCTATCAGTTTGTTGTTAACAAAATAGCATGCTAGTGGTTGAACACATTCCTGGTGATGTTCCTGCATCATAAGGTGAGTGGGGCCTTCTCATTGAATGATTTTTGCTGGCATTTGGTCAAATGAAAATATCTGCCAATCACACACCAATGACTTGAGAGATTGCCTCATCTCCAGTCTGAGGTGCATTGATCCGTTGCTTGACCCTGGCCATGTGAAGTCTGGATGGGAGGTGAAGCTCCTGACTTGAAGTTTAGCACAGAAATTCAAAGTGACTTTGCTGTGGTAAAAAAAATATGAAAGGAAAGAAAGAAGTGAGAAGAGAGAAAAATAGAGAGAGCGAGAGAGGAGGAGGACCAGATGGAGAGTGAATTGTGGACTGTGTATGTATGTGTGGTGATTAATGGAAGCGGTTGTCTATAAGACAAAGCAGACAGCGTATTCATTAAGGTGGCAGAAACCACTGACAATAATTAAAAACACTTCCTGAGTAGTGGAGAAGTCGAGAGTGGAGAAATGTAAGCAATTGCGAGACTTTTGACTTCAGCAGTACATGCATAATTAATCCATACGACTGCAGTTGTTTTGACAGGTTCTGAGTCACAACATTACAGAATTCATGACCGACTTTGTTAAACATGAGTTAACCCTTAAGGGGGGGATTTCCGACCTGAGTTAAGTGCATGTAAATGGAACGTAATTCCCTTTTTATGCACTTTTCCAGTAGTGATTTTAGCATGTAAATCTTGGTGGGGCAAACCATTTTTGGGGGGGAGAGATGCATGCCAGCAAAGCCACTACACAACACAACATTAAACAATACATTAATTGTACTATAACGGTGACAAACTGTGCCCACAAACTGTTAGGGCCTACATAAAGATGTCCCAACAGCAGTCCCAACACCTTACCACTGCTACACCTGGCTATCAGCGGAGCCTTGTCTGGCAGCGAAACAGTTCATTCAGCCTCATTTACTGCCTTTAAAAAAAACATTGCTGATATATCTGACTTGCTTAAACAAATGTGGTTTCTATTGACAATTGAGATATACAAACTATGGCATAAGGGGATGACAAGCGGATAAGAGGCAATCTGTAATTTTGATTAAGACATTAATGAGTGAGCTAGGACAGACGTAGTCAATATAACTATTTGTTCAGCACTTTTGAAATGTACAGCAGCAGAGTTCAGAACACACAGAGTTTTCCCTGTACACCAAGTCAGAGCCGTAGGATAAATAAAGGGGGCATATAAGCAGACAATGAAAGCTCTTACAATATTCGATGATTACATTTATCTAAAACAGGTTATAGGCTACATGTGCACCAACAAGTCAGAACAGCAGGTGAAATTAAGAGGGGAAAAATACCAAATTATTAGGGTGAGGCACATGGACTACTAACAGCTTACTACACAACATACACTTAGTATTACTTTCTTAGCTACAGTATATACTGTATATCTCCCTGGCATATTACATCATTTATGCAGCAGCATACAAGACATTTTTGGACTTGTTGTGCTGTGCTCACTTGAACAGGAAGGTGGTGCGACGGTCTTTTGTGGGCAAAAAAAAAGCCATTCTCTGGATTTATGGGGCTTTCAAGACAACTGGGAATTTGAAAAAAAACAAGGTAGAATCATGATGTGATCTTCAGGTTGTAGCTCTAGAAAGAGGCCAGAGTTCCCGACTTACAATTCCTCCGAGTTGGATAACTGTTCAAAACTTGTTTTCCCAGTCAGAGCTTGTTTTTTTCCAGAGTTCCCAGTTGTTTTGAACTTACTGAAGTCAGATTTCCCAGTTCCGAGTTAACAGTTGTTTTGAGCGCGGCTGAAGTCATGCTGGATTGACAGCATGGCCAATGTTGGATGTTTATCATTTTAAGCTTGGCAAAGAGATCCCTAAACCCAGACTTAGGACCACACACCTACTCCACTGAATAGCAGGCTAGTGATTTTTGTGCAATGCTTGCAGTTAGCCACTGATTCCATCCAAACCACTCATTGTTGAATTTGCGATTTCAAACTTGTTGTGTAATGTTTATGTTCAATGGCCGATGACCACCGATACGTTTTATCTATAATTTCTCTTCATATGACAAGGATTAAATAGGATTTGCCAGTAGATTGTCGACTTGATTCATGATGATGACTGCCAGCTAAGATTGTGAAAGTATGACGTTGACATGATCAGTCCAATAAAAGCTTGTGTAGATATAATGTGATTTGACATATTTTTTTCTGTGGCCAATGACCTTGAGCACTTCTAATGTAACTCTATGGCAGCACCCAAAGGGCTTGAATTTTCGGGCCCTACCCTTAGATTTGGCTGTGACGTAGTGTCCCCATGAGTGACAGAACACTGAGCCAATCACAATGCAACTAGAGAACATTACCAACCCCTATGCTCCATATTTTCCACTGGCTGCCCCACCACCACATAAAGCTCTGAGCTAGGCTGAAACACCTGCATTTTGGAGCTGTCTGTCACGTTCCTGACCTGTTTTCCTTTGTTTTGTATTTATTTTAGTTGGTCAGGGCGTGAGTTGGGTGGGTTGTCTATGGTTGATTTTCTATGTTGGGATTTTGTGTTCGGCCTGGTATGATTCTCAATCAGAGACAGCTGTCAATCGTTGTCCCTGATTGAGAATCATACTTAGGCAGCCAGGGTTTCACTTGTGTTTTGTGGGTGTTTGTTCCTGTGGAGGTTTTGTTGCCACACAGGACGGTTTCGGTTTTGTCACGTTGGTTGTTTTTTTGTATTTTGAAGTGTTTTGTTCACTTTCATTAAAAGAATGAACACTAACCACTCTGCGTTTTGGTCCACACCTTCTGTCAGCGAGGACAGCCGTAACAGAAACACCCACCACAAACGGACCAAGCGGAGTGGAGAAGGGCAGCGACAGCAGTAGAGACAGACAGAGGAATGGACATGGGAAGACGTCTTGAACGGCAAGGGTTGCTACACATGGGAGGAGGTCCTGGCTGGAAAGGATCGCTCGCCTCCCATGGGAACAGCTGGAGGCAGCGAGGAGAGCAGAGGCAACCGGAGAGAGGAACCGGAGGTATGAGGGTACGCGGCTAGCACGGAAGCCCGAGAGGCTCACCCAAAAATTTCTTGGGGGGGAGCTAAAGGGGAGTGTGGTGAAGCCGGGTTGGCTACCTGAGCCAACTCCCCGGGCTTACCGTGGAGTGAGAGGGCGTCGTACTGGTCAGACACCGTGTTATGCGGTAAAGCGCACGGTGTCCCCAGTACGCGTGCTTAGCCCAGTGCGGGCTATTCCACCTTGCCGCACTGGTAGGGCTAGGTTGGGCATCGAGCCGGGTGCCATGAAGCCGGCCCAACATATCTGGCCTCCAGTACGTCTCCTCGGGCCGGCATACATGGCACCAGCCTTACAGATGGTGTCCCCGGTTCGCCAGCATAGCCCAGTGCGGGCTATTCCACCTCGCCGCACTGGCAGGGCTACGGGGACCATTCAACCTGGTAAGGTTGGGGAGGCTCGGTGCTCAAGAGCGCGTGTCCTCCTTCACGGTCCGGTATATCCGGCGCCACCTTCCCACCCCAGCCCAGTACCATCAATGCCAACACCACGCACCAGGCTTCCAGTGCGTTTCCAGAGCCCTGTTCCTCCTCCACGCACTCTCCCTGTGGTGCGTGTCTCCAGCCCAGTGCCTCCAGTTCTGGCACCACGCACCAGGCTTCCAGTGCGTTTCCAGAGCCCTGTTCCTCCTCCACGCACTCTCCCTGTGGTGCGTGTCTCCAGCCCAGTGCCTCCAGTTCCGGCACCACGCACCAGGTCTACTGTGCGCCTCAGCAGGTCAGAGTCGGCCGTCTGCCCAACGCCGCCTGCGCTGCTTGCCTGCTCAGCGCTGCCTGAACTGTCTGCCTGCCCAGCGCTGCCCGTCTGTCCCGAGCCGTCAGAGCTGCCCGTCTGTCCTGAGCTGCCCATCTGTCCCGAGCCTTCAGAGCCGTCCAGCCAGGACCAGCCAGAGCCGTCCAGCCAGGACCAGCCAGAGCCGTCCAGCCAGGACCAGCCAGAGCCGTCCAGCCAGGACCAGCCAGAGCCGTCCAGCCAGGACCAGCCAGAGCCGTCCAGCCAGGACCAGCCAGAGCCGGCCAGCCAGGATCCGCCAGAGCCGGCCAGCCAGGATCCGCCAGAGCCGTCCAGCCAGGACCAGCCAGAGCCGTCCAGCCAGGACCAGCCAGAGCCGTCCAGTCAGGACCAGCCAGAGCCGTCCAGTCAGGACCAGCCAGCCAGGATCCGCCAGAGCCAGCCAGCCAGGATCTGCCAGAGCCAGCCAGCCAGGATCCGCCAGAGCCAGCCAGCCAGGATCCGCCAGAGCCAGCCAGCCAGGATCCGCCAGAGCCAGCCAGCCAGGATCCGCCCCTCAGTCCGGTGCTGCCCCTCAGTCCGGTGCTGCCCCTCAGTCCGGTGCTGCCCCTCAGTCCGGTGCTGCCCCTCAGTCCGGTGCTGCCCCTCAGTCAGGTGCTACCCCTCAGTCCGTTACTGCCCTTTGGAATAGTGGGATTGACATGGAGGGTGGATATTGGGAGGAGGCCACGGAAGGGGGGGGTTGACTATGGTGGGGTGGGGACCACGACCAGCGCCAGAGCCGCCACCGTGGACAGACGCCCACCCAGACCCTCCCCTAGACTTTGTGCTGGTGCGCCCGGAGTTCGCACCTTAAGGGGGGGGTTCTGTCACGTTCCTGACCTGTTTTCCTTTGTTTTGTATTTATTTTAGTTGGTCAGGGCGTGAGTTGGGTGGGTTGTCTATGGTTGATTTTCTATGTTGGGATTTTGTGTTCGGCCTGATATGATTCTCAATCAGAGACAGCTGTCAATCGTTGTCCCTGATTGAGAATCATACTTAGGCAGCCAGGGTTTCACTTGTGTTTTGTGGGTGTTTGTTCCTGTGGAGGTTTTGTTGCCACACAGGACGGTTTCGGTTTTGTCACGTTGGTTGTTTTTTTGTATTTTGAAGTGTTTTGTTGACTTTTATTAAAAGAATGAACACTAACCACTCTGCGTTTTGGTCCACACCTTCTGTCAGCGAGGACAGCCGTAACACTGTCTTACTAAAGAAAGCATAAAATAGACCATCTTTGTATGCGGTTTTATTAACTCAATGATTTTTTTATATATATTTTTTTACATTGTTTGCAAACTGATATGTGACAAAACAGGTAACCCAAAAATATGGTGCTCAAAACATGTGGGGCTCTGCCCCACCTGCCCTAAATGACGGGTCACCACTGCACTTTTCTCTCTATGCCTATTCTGACATTGAATTTAAGCATAAGAATAGCATGCTATTCACACACTATTCGGTCGGGGTGGAGATCTAAGAAATGAGGGTGTGGTGGAGGTGTGTCTACAGATACGTTGTATTCTGACCTTGACTTAATGCCCTCATAATTCCACCAACTTTGTGGAAAAAGCAGTGGAAAAAGCATCTACTTTTTTTTCCTGATAGAAATAACAGCACTGTAAATTATAAAATGATAAGAGCTGTTGATAAGAGCTAGTTAAATAAGTCATCTGTTTGGAGAAGGGGATTGTAAATACACATAGCAATTGTTTTAGATGATTTTTCCCTATGATCCCTGGAGACGAATGTGAAACCAGTCATATGGAAGCTAACTGAAAATCATATTAACATGACATGTGTGGCGGCCCCATTTCTAAAGTGAAGTAGGCTATAAATAGCTGTGCCATTATTCAGAATTTTTATTGTATGCCCTCATAATTTGCGTGGATGAGATTTGTAGACCCAAGCTAGAAGCTTCTGTAGGGCTGAACCTGCCGAGTTGATGAATGCACTTTAGAATGTTTAAATTATATGCCCGGACTTTAATCCATTTTACCATTTATATCATATTAAATGTTAGCCACTATCAGGAGCCACCATCAGTAATACCCACATACATTTATATCTGTGACTAGTGTTAGTTTTCTTCAATTTGTAGCTTACATTTGGCATCATTCCATCCCATTTACCTTTCTTTCCTCTGTCAACCTGTGCAAGATGTTCCTGACGATTGCTAGCAATGCTGGATCATATTAAACTAACGTTGTGCGATAAATGGGGACACATAGCCTATTTGAATCATTATGGAACTCAGACCACATGTAGCAGTTTAAATCTGGAGCCTGGTGCACGGTTCACAACTACTGGACCGTTGACATCACAATTCCATGATTAGTGAGGATTAAGGTAGATTTATAAGACTATTGTTCATCCTTATTGTACACTTTTTCCAACATCCAATATTTAATGGATTGCACTTGAATATGACAACTTTCAGGATGAGCCAAACACTGTATTTCTGATTAATCAGTATATTTTGTGTATAAAGGCTCTCCAAACCTGTTTTTTTAATGATTCATACATACTTTCCTCACCCCAAAATGTGCCTCAATAATCTACAAAATCAGAGTATTTTTAATCTACCAGTTGGTGCTCAAACAGAGACGAACATGCATATATTTAGATGCATTTATTTTTTATTTTATTTTGGGGGTGGGGGGGGTGTGTGGGGGGGGGGTTTTAAAACATACAATCTATCTGCAGTGAAGCCACTCAACATTTACATTACATTCAGTAATCTAGCAGACACTCCCATCCAGAGCGACCCACAGGAGCAACTAGGGTCAAGCACCCTGCCCAAGGGCACATCGACAAAAACCTCCCCCTCCACTGTATTTATATAGTCATCGTGTCAGAAAGGTGCTAATATAATGTAACACCATATGATGTAATATATCTCTATGAGTGTTCTGACCTAAATGCATGAGGTCCATAGGCCTACTTGCGAACATAAGAAAACATTTACATTTAAACAGGTTCTCCTGCACAAAATGCATAGCAGACTTGATTTACTTGCATGTGACAGAACGCTAAATTGTAGCTGGTCCCATCAGATAACATGACATATGCAAATTCTTCATCAGCCTATCAAAGATCTGAGGTTTTATATCAACCAACCAATGGAATTTCTTAAAATAGGTCAACTCTGGCCACTAGAGGAACATTTTAAATCTACAAATTCAAGGTTTACTTTTGTTCAATTGGTCTGTAACAAAATTTTGTGGGCCAACATTGCAATGATGCGTCTTTGACTAGGCTACTTGCTACTAATAGGAAGTGTTTTCCTACATTAAGACTGTCGATTCAAGTCCTATGGATTTGCGATAAACTTCTTTAAAATATCTGCAATACTGCCATCTGTAGGATGATAACTAGAGTGCAAACTACAATCCTACTATACGTACACCTTGTAATGCTCATCCACCTCGTGCCAAATAAAGCATATGTGACTAAGCAGATAATTATTAAAATGCATACAAAACGTTGTAGGCCCACATTTAGGTGTACACTTCTATGTAATATAGCCTATGTAATATGATTACTAGGCAATAGCAGTCTGTTGTGTGCAATGCCAAAGAAATAGGTAGGGGTGGAGTGGGGTAAGTTTAACCATCTTTTACATTCAGCATCACTCCGTCAAGGGAAATATTATATTCTTTCTAAAAGCAATATCTATATATATTTTAGGATGTTGTGTATCGCTGGAAATAATCAGATTTCATGGAAACATTACAGTTTTGAAAACATAGCATATTCACAAAAAGTGGTCTTGTCACGTTCCTGACCTTATTTCCTTTGTTTAGTCTTGTTTAGTTGGTCAGGACGTGAGCTGGGTGGGCATTCTATGTTATGTGTTTCTATGTTGGGTTTATTGTTTGGCCTAATATGGTTCTCAATTAGAGGCAGGTGTTTGTTCATTGTCTCTGATTGGGAACCATATTAAGGTTGACTGTTTTCACTGTTTGTTTGTGGGTGATTGTTGCCGTGTCTGTGTTTGTTCGCCACACGGTACTGTTTTCGTTCGTTTGTTCACGTCGTTTATTGTTTTGTAGTTGTCAAGTGTTCTTCGTGTTCGTTTAATATATTAAAGTATGTATTCAAACCACGCTGCGCTTTGGTCCGATCCTTGCTCCTCCTCAGACGAGGAGGATTACGACGAGCGTTACAGAATCACCCACCAAATACCCAAAGAACATGGCTGCCTAAATATGGTTCCCAATCAGAGACAACGTTGAACACCTGCCTCTAATTGAGAACCAATCTAGGCAACCATAGACTTACATAAACACCTACAATGAACACAACCACATGAACTCTACAAAAAAAACCTAGACAATACAAACACCCTAGACGAGACAAAAACACACAAACATCCCCCATGTCACACCCTGACCTAACTAAAATAATAAAGAAAACAAAGATAACTAAGGCCAGGGCGTGACAGGTCTATTGGCACAACTTACTCTGGGTACGGGGTAAATTGAGCCTAGGACAAGGTGAGTTGAGTCGCCTACAAATTTCTGTACTGAATTAAATTTTAAATCAACCTTTTTAAAACCATGTCTATCTTTATTTCCCAAACACAATTCAACACGACCACAATCACTTTTTTGTCTTTTAATCATTTTAAGCATCTTCTAACACAGGATTAACACAGGATTAACACCTAACAAAGACATTGTACTTTTTCAAAACACTTTTCACATAGGCCAGGCCCAGTTGTTACCTCATATCCCAGCGATAATGCCTTACATTACGCCTGGGAAGAAAACACTTACATTTGCTCAGCTTGCCATTGGCTCAAACATTGGCTCACCTTACACCCTATGGCCATTGGCTCAATTTACCCCAAGGCAAACATTTTAATATATTAACCAGCATAGCTACAAAGATGAAACCCACGGCTGTAATGTTAATGTGATGACTCTTTATTTATTATTATGGTCTATGTAATGTGATTTCTCCTAAGCCCCTCTCTCTTACTGCAGTGCTACATTGAACAGCTATTCTCATGAGCTGTACAGTAGAAAGGTTTTCCATAATTACTCCCTTGATTGTTGTAATTAGGGTTATTACAGTAATCATCATCATAATTTGCTGGGCAGATGCCCTTTCCCACTTAGTCCTCTCTCACAGTAGGCTCTTAACCTCACACTGTGGCTGAAAGCAGCCAAGGTGATGAGGTCCCAGATCAACGATATGAGAGAACATGATTGGCCGCCCGTGGTCTGGTGGCACTTCGTCAAACCTCATTATGAAATGACCCTAATAGTATATCCATTATGTATCATTACCTGCATACAGCCACTTCTCATGATCGTCCATTAATTTACCACTCGATGAGGGGAAGTTCTGGTTGGCTAAGCAGCTGAGTGGCCGGTGACTTGAGTTGACTGAAGGTTCATTATTGGTTTAACTGAAAGTCGAACATCATCATAGACGCCTACAGGCTTTTACAACACCAAACCTCACCAACTGTAGTTACACTCGTTCTCCCCTCTTCTTCCTCCACCCAACCACACCATTCCCAAGAGAGAATACCTTGGCCGCCTACGAGCCTGCACGGTATCCAATTGACTGCTCTCATTTAAGTGGTGGCGAGGCAGTGTTGGGGGGATCAATACTTTCAGCCTGTGGGGGCTGTGTGGGGCTATGTGTGAGCTTTGGGGATTCAGTGCTGGGAGCAGTGCCGGGCCCCATTAGGTGCATTCATCATCTGACACCCATGGTCGGCTGGTCAGCGCTGAATGTCATGCTGTTGACACTCCTCACACACAGGCCTCCCTTAGCACCGACATTTACTCTCTGCATTTACATGTTACCCACATTCATAGCCTATATTGCACCCATGAGCCCTGGAGCTGCAGTGGTGACCCATACATTACACACATCCAATCAATGTCGTCCAATCTTTGCTATGTTTCTGAATAGGTTATTAAAGTGTAATTGCTGTAGAGGAAATGGCTACTATATCCGTTCTGGTTGGTCAACACCTGTCATTTGAGTTTTTACTGTAAGTGACAGGGCAGTGTGCTACCCCCGTCTCCATTCCTCACAGTATTCCTACCCTGTACTGTGCTATCAATCCTAGACAACCTATTCTCCATGGTGTTGTGGATTCTGATCTGATCAGGTACGTAGGTGGTGAGACAGAAGGTCAACCCCAGTTCTCTGAATTCCTTCACCTCACAAGTCAGCTTAACCAACAAATGCCAACTGTAATACAGAGGAATGAAATACAGCGAGAAGTCTGTCATACTCTTAAGTTGTCATGTTGCTCAAATTCTTCCCAGAAGGATAGAAAGGTCACTCCATAAAAAACCTGGCCTAAAAGCAGTAGTCTGGCGAAATGTGCAGTGAATGAAAGTGCCATGGCAGAAACAACATGGCCGTTTTCCTGTTGGCTGTGGCATTTCCTTTGAACTGTTTACCATGAGGTAAAGCCACAACTTCTCTGATATCAGAGAACTCCCTTGAGTTGTATTGCTTAGAATATACAGATGTTTGACCTATATTGTCAGAGCAAAATAATCTTGCAGCAACAGGAGTTGAACATTTATTCTATAATGTTGCTTGATTGGTGGTTAGGCTATTAGCTGGCCAAAAGTAGACTACATGAAAATGCAATACTGTTAGTGTGGGTTTTCAGTGAATATATGTAAATCGTAAAGCGGTGCAGGAAAATTCTCAGCAACAAAAGATTAATCAAATTGATCCTACATCTGTAAGTTCGTTTTTGGCAGGACTATTTTTTTCATTTTAAAAACTATTAGTGGAAAACAAGTTCAGTTGGTTATTAATGTACTCTGCCATGGACCAATTTGCGCATATTCATTTTCCTTTCTGTCTGTTAATGTGTCTGACCACTGCTGTTTCCTTCTTACCTCACATGTTCCAATAGCCATGACCTTTTCCCATCTAAATGCAAATGGGAGGGTCCTACACAAAGTGAAAACCATAGCTGTTTCCCATTTATCTGTACACAATTGTAACCACAAGGCTTTTGTTTTCATGTTGCGACGAAATGTTTTCTTCTGACTCTATGAATTTAAAGAGGCTTTGAAATTGCACTGGCTGTTCTGGAAACAGTGGGTATTAATATGTGTGTCATCAGAGTAATGGCAGTCATAATGTGTTCTGTTGTTACTGTGAGTGCCATTAGGTCAATGACCTCTGTCGATAGTACAATACAATAGATTAAAACTCTCAGGGGAAGAGGAGGGGAAAAAAGAGTTGATAATGCTCCCCTATTGAATTTAATCATTAATGTGTAGTTAACAACTTTACCTACCAATAGAATTATACAAACTGCAGCAGTGGAAGAGCACTGGAAACGTTATTTAATGACAAAGGACAAAGGGATATACTATAGCAGGTCTTGTCATCAATGCACTGCATTGGATAAAGATGTTGTTTCTTTATCTTGTTTCATGTGTATTCCAAATGTGTGGCGTGTAAGACCTTGTGGGTGAGGTTGCAATTTGGGCAACTTCTTGCAGAAATCTCAGAGTAGCATTTAGTCTAGTTAATATAGGTGACAGGATAACAACGATTTGTAACTTAACCTGGAGGTCCATAGTATTATATTATACTATGGGGTATATGCACATTTGATGTTGAAATGTTTAGGTTTCTACATTTATTAGACTGTCAAACAAGTTGTATAATTCCATATATACAGTAGATGTGGGTTATGGTTCTCTGTCATTCTTTACAGTTAGTTATATGTTTATACCTCAGCCATGAACAAAACATAATACCAATATTACCAATTCACTTACCAATTTAATTCGTGAATATTGTTTAAATGAATATGTGAAAAAATTCCCCCAGACTCCATATTTACTAAACTGATTATTGTTTTGTACAATACACATGGGATGTGCTTTAATAATTCATTTGTAAACAAAAACATTTGCACAGGAACAGTCGTATACTGCTTGCTTTGAAGCTTTTTAAATTAGTCCTCCATTGTTTGTGCAACAAAGACACAAAGGAATTTTCATTCATACCACATTGACACATAAAAATACAAGCTTAATAAATGGCAAGGAATATTTGCAACAAAAGTAAACAGTGCTTTTACAGCAGACAGATCTTGGGACGCAACAACTTAGCAGCACGTTAGTCTCAGAACCTACTGCCAAAACTGAGCTCTAGCCTCATGTGTGTGGGAAAAGCTTCTTGTGGGCAATATCATTGACTGACTGGAAAGTAAAACCGGAGCTCTGCAATGGGGTGGATGTATTTGAGCCAGACAGATGGTTGCTTAGAGACATGTCTGTAAGATTCCGGTGGTGTAACATCAGTACAACACAGTGTTGCAGGTCCACCATGTCAGAGTCAGGGCCATCAAATGTCATTTTTTCGTTGCTCATTTTTTTTGTTGCTCTGACATAGCTACAACAACAAAAAATGGCTATAAAACTATCATTGGAGCTTGACAAGGACTATGAAACTCCATACTGAACTATCATGTTTTTTTTTGGTACTCTGGCCTTAACTTGAACCTCAAAATAAATGACATTTGAGTTGCTATCCTCTCAGTATCTTAGCTGATACAGGGGCTTGAAACTAGTGTAATAATTGCTCTTAATATTTCAAGTGCATCAATTTCTACTGTGTCTACATTGCATGTGAACATACAGTATAATATAGCTAGTCATATAATGATATACGCATATCATTTGCTAAGAAAAATTGCAATGTTAGCCTCTGTTGTAATGACAAATTCTAAGCAAAATTAAGTCTTAAATATGGACACACTGCACAAGTTGTAACAATATTATGCAAGCTCCTAACATTTAAGGTAGCACACCAGTGACAATGTTTGAAATTGTCAATGACCAGCAAATTTATATAACAACATCTCTACAGTAAATGTCTATATACCCATTTCCATGACCCAGGATTTTACGATAATATTTGGACTTTCTTGTTAACTGAAGAGATAGTTGAAAAGTAAAAACAACGACAAATCATGTACTTGATGTGTCTGTTACTCTGTAAGTATAAGAGGACACGGCGGGAGTCCACAAGGAAGTCTGGATGAATTCGATAATGTGGAAGACATTTTTTTTTATCATGTGAAAAAAAAAATCTAGTTTCTTATGTTTTTTGCTTAAAATAATCACTTCCTTTGCTTCTTTTCAAAGAACATTTAGTTAATTTAAGAATTTCATCCTTGTAAAATTTGTGTCCTATAGATTCTGAGGTATATCACCGAAACTGATTCTGTCCTTTGCTGGTAAATCATTCATGATAAAAAATGACATACAAAGCTGGTTACGGATCAACACGTTAGACACAAGACATAAAAACACAAGCGTGATTGTACAATTAAGAACATGAGTATGGGCTTCCACACAATAAGGCATTGCTTTAATGAAAACATCTGGACATAAAAATCACAGTTTTAATCCTTGCTTAGCTAGTGATTATATTGATGTCCTCTTTGTTGATTGTTTCAGGTACGTCAACACACCTGCAACAATGTAACAATTGTAAACACATAACAACAACTACTATTATTCAACTCTGATGGAGTCAAATATACAACAATACTGTATATCAAAATGAAAGCAGCTTTTCCCAACTCAAAACAAAATGGATGTCATACACTTGGATTATATAGCGAGGGAATGAGTGCAGAAAATGAAGCTATTGAAAGAAGCATTAGTTTACATGGTCACCTGTGGAGTAGTGTGCCTACAGTCTAAAGCTGCCAATTAACAGTGGCAAGAGGTTGATTCAACCCTAGCCATACACAATCATCCTACAAGCACAGTTACAAAAATATACACACATACGCACACACATTATTGTACATGTTTGTTAGTATCAAGTATTTGTTGAGGGGTTGGACTAATCTGAAATTGTGATCTTTAATTGTGAAAAGACTGTAGACTCTTGGGTAGAAACTCAACAATTCCACTTGTCCAGCTCTTCTCATTTAGTGTATACTTCTGCTAATATAGCCTATTTACAATCATTTATGCAACGGAAATTGCCACTATATGCACTAATAAGCTGATATGTGCTGGCCGTTACCAAAAAACAAGAATAAATCAACAGAGAAAAAAACCATTAATTGTGCTTTTTAACCCACAAATCCACTTCATCATTGAAATGGGAACAATTTCGAGAGGCACCTCTTGAAGTTCTAACACCAGTTAAGTTCAATAAGAATCTCTAAAGCTATAACAAGGACTGAAAATACAAATAGTAAATATATGTATATATTTATAAAGTTGATCCAGTTCCTTTCCAATTCCCCTTTTTAAAAAATATTGTCGTCTTACGAATAACCTCACATAAAGCATTCCTTATGTGTCAACGTGCAAAGCCCTTATGTTGCCCTATAGAGAAAGTACAGATGTCTTTGTGGTTGTTGATTCTAGTTGTGATAATCCAAATCTGAATGAAACAGAGAGCTTGAGCTGAAAGCAAGAAGGGTTAGTTGTTGGCTACTTTGAAAAGAAGACCTATGGTGAGGTTGCACACCTCTGGAAGTATCTGCTGTTTTCATCTGTTGACAGTCTGTTGACACAGGAATCCTTGGCCAGCCACCCTCTCGTTAAACAGTTACCTCGTTCTTACTGGCCGTGCGGTACTGGTTGTTGTGCTGGTGGCCTGGGATGTACTGTAGATGGTCCACCGTGTGTGTCCGTCGTGAGGCAAACTGCTGCCTCTTGTTGGTGGTCGGGTGGTTGACGGTGAGCGTGTTGTATGAGTCGTTGATGGTAGTGGGATGGGAGTGCATCTTTTGCATCTTAGCGTAGCGCTCACTGCGGTCCATGACAGGTGTGGTGGGCACAAAGTTGATGTCTACATGGGACATGGCCCGCGACATGGCCTTCTCCCGGAAGTTGGAGCGCCGCAGCGACAGCATCTTGTCCGGCGAGAGCAGGGGGTCCTGGGACTGCAGGCGGTCTGCGGAGAGCAGCTGCTCCTCTGAGAGAATGCGGCTGCCGTAGGAAGAGACGCCCATGTTGTAGGCCGAGAGGCCGTAGCCATGACGTGGGGTCCTCTCTGGGGACAGCACATGGTCCTGGGACATGGCCCTCTGGACACGGTGAGGCCGCTGACGGTGCTGCTGGTGGGGCTCTGTGTTCAGCTTCACCATGTGGGGCGGCTGCAGAATCTGCCGACCTGCCAAGTCTTGGTGTCGCTTCCGCATGTAGTACTCATCTATGTCCTTATCACCTGAGTGGGAAAGGAGTGAGGGGAGGAGAGAGGGAGAAGGACAGGAGAAACATTACACTCTATATAAAGAATGATTCTATACCTCCTCCTGGCTGGATCAGCTCAGCAGTTCTACTGTGACAACTCCTACAATTCCCCTTTGATTATGATTGCATTTTCTGTCCTTCTGCTTTCATGGGAGAAGGCAGGGGCTCTCTCGCATCACAATAATTCCACTCCTGTTCTGGTGTGGAAAGGACTATACGCCTGCCGCGAGGCAAAACAATCAAACTGTCAGTGATGCGAGTGTTGCACTGCAGGGTAGCCAGTGGTTTGACAGAGGGGCTCTACAGCGAGTGCCAACACTCTCCTGATGTTAAAGTCATTACATCTGCATGAGGAAAGCGGCGGGCTCCTCTCAAATGACTTTTAAACAGGCTTTTAGACCGGCTGGGCCTGGCAACATCAGATTGATGGCACCCTGAAACTACTGTGACTAACTGTCATCTCTGGGGGTTAGATACCTCAGCGGAAGCTAATTTCCCAAGGCCTCAAGAACACACAGAGGTGGTCTAAAAATGTCAGGACAAGACTGTGCTTGACTAAGATTTGGATGATAAGGATTTTGTTTTGGTATGGATATTTAAACCCTCCTCCTTAGATAGATGCCACGCCTGGATAGATTTGATTTGATTTGGATCTCTTTTAGTCCCCATTTGGACTAATCTTCCAAGAGTCCTTAAACATTAAAATAAAATGTATAATACGAACACATTTCCACATATAACACACTATTACAAATATACATAATATACTAACATAATGACCCAATAAATACTCAATCTAAAAAATATTGATTACTCATCTACTATAGTCCCACAACATTTCTATGTATTATATTTAAATCGTTTTAAAATAATGTTTAATTTATATATTGAAAGGTTTCTGGTTTGCTCAGTTAATTTATTCCATTTCTTTATTGCTCTAAATCGAAATGTTCTTTTGCCTATTTCTCTTTTCTGTCTGGACAACGCATAGATGGTGGACAATCTATTCCTAGTATTTACGGAATGTCTGTCTCTTACCAACTGAATACCTTTGTGAATAGAACATGGCCGTTTTAAATTATGTATATTATGAAATAAAATAAGCATGTTCCTTTCAATTATCTTATCGATTGATGACCAACCAAGAACATTGCGCATGACTGCAACAGAAGAACCATATCTCCACCTTAAAACAATCCTTGCTGCTTTGTTCTGGGCATTCTGCAGCCTCCTAACTTCACTTGATGATGCATTTCCCCAGACCACAGGACAGTAGTTCACCTGACTCTCAATTAATGCTTGTGTTATTTGCTGAAGAATTTTTCCTGGTAAATATTTAGCTATCCTTCTGATTATGCATGCTGTTTTAATATTTTTTTTTACATAGATTAGTTATTTGTGACGACTATGATAAGCAGTTGTCTAGCTGCACTCCCAATAGTTTGGTTTCTGCCACTTCTTCAATTTGTACTCCTTCCATACTTAATTGTATCCCATGCTGTTTTGGCCTTTTCCTAGTGGAACAGACCAACATAACTTTGGTTTTCTTGGTGTTTAAAACAAGTTTGTTTTGGCAAACCCACTCCCTGATATTCTCCAAATCTCCTTGTAAAGCCTGCTGTGCCTGTTGAACCGATTGTCTTGCTGCATAAATTGTAGTATCATCTGCAAATATAGTAGCTTGAGTTTCAGCTAAGGCATAGGGAAGGTCGTTGGTATATATTAAATAGAGAAGTGACCCAAGGCAGCTGCCCTGCGGTATTCCACAGTTTAACACATGAGGGGAAGAAAATTAACCATTGATATAGGTGGTCTGTTTCCTGTCAGTTAGATATGACTGTACCCAATTCAATGCTACCTCCTTAAAACCATAATGCATTAATTTTGTCAAAATTATTTCATGATCCACTAAATCAAATGCTGCACTGAAATCTAAAAATAGTACACCCACAAACTTGCCATTATCCATAGCATTGAGCCACTGGTCAGTCATGTCAACCAATGCAGTGGTAGTGGAATGGTTTTTGCGATAAGCATGCTGATTGGCTGTAATCAGATCATTCTTTTCCATGTACTCCCATATTTGTCTACTCACAATACCCTTCAATATCTTACTGGGTGTAGGGAGTAGACTAATTGGTCGACTATTGGCAGGAATAATGGGTTCTTTGCAGTCTTTCGGAATAAGACACAGTTTCGCATGCTTCCATACATTTGCAAACATCCCCTTTTCCAGTGACCAATTAAATATGTATCTCAGTGGAACTGCAATCTGGGGAGCAGCACAGCGAAGCAAAAAAATTGTCCATAAGACCATAACCTGTAGATTTACCATCAGGTAATGATTTCAATAGGTTTAACACCTCCTCCACTGACACCGTTTGCAGACTAAAAGAGCAGATCTTGTTGCTCATAATATGATCATCAATCCATTGGACAATAGCTTGTTTGGAAGAATGTATGTTTACATTGTTGCTCAGTAAATACATTTTCTTTGTAAAAAAATCTGCAAAATGATTGGCAATATCAATTGGTTTTGTTATTATTCTCCTGTCAACCTCCACACTCCACATTATGCTCCCGTCAACCTGGGAGCACCTCCTCCCAGCTGCCCACTGCACTGAGACTAGGTAACACGATCACCACCGATAAATCCATGATAATCGAAAACGTCAACAAGCATTTCTCAACGGCTGGCCATGCCTTTCTCCTGGCTACTCCAACCTCGGCCAACAGCTCCGCCCCATCCAGACAGCAGATGTTCTGAAAGAGCTGCAAAACCTGGACCCATACAAATCAGCTGGGCTTGGCAATCTGGACCCTCTATTTCTGAAACTATCCGCCGCCATTGTCGCAACCCCTATTACCAGCCTGTTCAACCTCTCTTTCATATCGTCTGAGATCCCCAAGGAATGGAATGCTGCCGCGGTCATCCCCCTCTTCAAAGGGGGAGACACCCTGGGCCCAAACTGTTACAGACCTATATCCATCCTGCCCTGCCTATCTAAGGTCTTCGAAAGCCAAGTTAATAAACAGATCACTGACCATCTCGAATCCCACCGTACCTTCTACGCAGTGCAATACGGTTTCCGAGCCGGTCACGGGTGCACTTCAGCCAAGCTCAAGGTACTAAACAATATCATAACCGCCATCGATAAAAGACAGTACTGTGCAGCCGTCTTCATCGACCTGGCCAAGGCTTTCGACTCTGTCAATCACCATATTCTTATCAGCAGACTCAGTAGCCTCGGTTTTTCTGATGACTGCCTTGCCTGGTTCACCAACTACTTTGCAGACAGAGTTCAGTGTGTCAAATCGGAGGGCATGTTGTCTGGTCCTCTGGCAGTCTCTATGGGGGTACCACAGGGTTCAATTCTCGGGCCGACTCTTTTCTCTGTATACATCAATGATGTTGCTCTTGCTGCGTGCGATTCCCTGATCCACCTCTACGCAGACGACACCATTCTGTATACTTCTGGCCCTTCCTTGGACACTGTGCTATCTAACCTCCAAACGAGCTTCAATGCCATACAACACTCCTTCCGTGGCCTCCAACTGCTCTTAAACGCTAGTAAAAAATGCATGCTTTTCAACCGTTCGCTGCCTGCACCCGCCCGCCCGACTAGTATCACCACCCTGGACGGTTCCGACCTAGAATATGTGGACATCTATAAATACCTAGGTGTCTGGCTAGACTGTAAACTCTCCTTCCAGACTCATATTAAACATCTCCAATCCAAAATCAAATCTAGAATCGGCTTTCTATTTCGCAACAAAGCCTCCTTCACTCACGCCGCCAAACTTACCCTTGTAAAACTGACTATCTTACCGATCCTCGACTTCGGCGATGTCATCTACAAAATAGCTTCCAATACTCTACTCAGCAAACTAGATGCAGTTTATCATAGTGCCATCCGTTTTGTTACTAAAACACCTTATACCACCCACCACTGCAACCTGTATGCTCTAGTCGGCTGGCCCTCGCTACATATTCGTCGCCAGACCCATTAGCTCCAGGTCATCTATAAGTCCATGCTAGGTAAAGCTCCGCCTTATCTCAGTTCACTGGTCACGATAACAACACCCACCCGTAGCACGCGCTCCAGCAGGTATATCTCACTGATCATCCCCAAAGCCAACACCTCATTTGGCCGCCTTTCCTTCCAGTTCTCTGCTGCCTGTGACTGGAACGAATTGCAAAAATCGCTGAAGTTGGAGACTTTTATTTCCCTCACCAACTTTAAACATCTGCTATCTGAGCAGCTAACCGATCGCTGCAGCTGTACATAGTCCATCTGTAAATAGCCCACCCAATTTACCTACCTCATCCCCATACTGTTTATATTTATTTACTTTTCTGCTCTTTTGCACACCAGTATCTCTACTTGCACATGATCATCTGATGATTTATCACTCGTGTTAATCTGCTAAATTGTAATTATTCGCTCCTATGGCCTATTTATTGCCTTCCTCCTCATGCCTTTTGCACACAATGTATATAGACTCTTCTTTCCTACTGTGTTATTGACTTGTTTATTGTTTACTCCATGTGTAACTCTGTGTTGTTGTCTGTTCACACTGCTATGCTCTATCTTGGCCAGGTCGCAGTTGTAAATGAGAACTTGTTCTCAACTAGCCTACCTGGTTAAATAAAAAAAATAAGAAATATATATAAATAAAACTAGATGGGCATGATGAGATAGATGTACCAAGTAAGCCCTTAATAGAGAATATCACCTTTTTTTCTCTCCATAAGGGATTTATTTTCCCCAGCCATGCATCACTAATGAAGAAGACCTGGGTTAGGCTTCTGGCAATAGCGTTTTGTATTTTTCTCCAGGGGTCCCTTTAGGTGTGACATTATGGTAAGAAATGTCAACAACACTGACCCAGAGGCTATAGCTTGCCCACAGTAGACAGGACATGTCCCTTAGCTTCATTTAAGTTCCTCTTCGTTGCCAAGAGTTATAAGGATTAGGGTTCAGTTTATCCTAAGCCTATAGATCAAATCATTAGAATTGACATCATTGCATTGAAAATACTATGCCATGTTGAAATAGGGGTTGATTTCATGTTGTACTCAGAGACAATTCCACTCTCCTCAGATGTTTTAGTTTTGACATTTCAAAATCAATTTAAATTTGACATTTTAACTGCTGTTAAAAATGTTAGGCCTTTCGTAAATAATTCACATAGGGCATTAGGCCACATTATTAGTATGAAAGATGCAACTTTGTAACTCTTATCACGGTGAGCATGGAGTCTGACAGCTCACTAAACTAGGCAATCCGTAGGCAGGTCAACCTTGTGTGTTTTGTGTCCATGCTCATGATGTTACAAAGAACAAATGTATTTCCTTCCTTTTTACTTTTATGTTAAAGAAATATATGCTGGATTCATTTCTTTGCTGCTTCGAATAAGACGTTGCACTTTAACTTGCATTCGATTTTGAGAGGGCATGAGGTCTCAAAGGTGAGGTGAAACCACAAACCTGCTAGCTGTGGCTAACTGACTAGGTATCCCCTTTCCCTTTCCTTACCCTTAATTAAACTAAAGTCTCCACTCTCCCAGATTAAATTCAATATGGTGAGTATATTCATCTGTGGTAGCTATTGATCCCAATACGCCATCATCCGGCCCAGACGGAGCAGTAATCACATAATGCACATACACTTGTAAATAACTTGTGAAACATCAATTATAAAGGGATCTTTAGAGGGGATTAAGATAAGGCGTGGTAAGAGAAAGGGGCCCACAATAATATCATTTAGCTTTTTGCTTGGCATGGGGATTAAAGGGACTCTGTTGTTCTGACGAGTGTTCTAATGCCTTTTAAGTTGATTACAGAAAGAAGGAGAAGACCGAGCCAGATAAGATTCCTGCTGCCTCCTCCCTTCCCTCCACCCGCTAGCTCCTTGGAGGGTCTGAGCAGGTTATGTTAGAGTAGTGTCCTCCATCTCCATCCCCGGCTCCCTCCAGTCCTGTCTGATGGACAGGGGAGAACGAAGGAGGAGGAGGAAGAGGAGGAATCCCAGACAGACTACAGTATGTGCATTTAGAATCACAAATGAACCATATTAATTTGATTTGTTGTCATCTCTCCAGATGGTTTCATTAAAAAAGCAACTCATTATATACGTTTTGGCGTTTTTCCAAAGCCTCTCTCCTTGCACAAAGCCACAGCATCTATCAAAGGTATGAGGGACCTCTCCTCTCAGAAGAGCTGTCACTGTACTGTAGGTAGGTAGAGAACTGAAATATTCCCTTTTCTGACAAATACTTTAGGGTTTATGGGTCCCAGCTCAAACAGTTTTTTGTTTAATTTGATTCATCTCTGTGATGTCAGTGTGTTTACAACGCCCTATGACATTAAGAGAAGACCCCTTTTGTTTGATAAGGGAGAGACACAGTCTACGATCTAACATACTATGAAGGGAGTTTAAATTGGTGCATAACATGTATGAGATTATTAATTTTTTCATCAAGGTTATGAAATCCTTGGATTATTTTATGGTCTTCTATCTACCCACTGGGCACAGACATCAATTCAACGTCTGTTCCACGTTGGTTCAACGTAATTACATTGAATTGAGGAGGAATCAATGTTGATTCAGCCAGTGTGTGCCCAGTGGGTAATGTTTCTATTGAGCAGTACTACATGAAGAAGCAGTACAACGCATTGCTGAGTATAGACAATTCAGATGTTATCAATGTTGTCCACATCAAAGGTTTCATCACATTGATTATCTGTGTCCACACTGAGCATAACATACAAGCCTGCACTAGAACACCACACCCTACTTATTTTAATACAGTACTATTGAACATTCGAGCAGAAAGGAACTAATGCTTTTGCATGACACATGCAATGCAACCAACCACAGGATACTAGAGGAGGAGCATACTGTAGATCATGCAGCTGTCATAGGGGATATGGAGAATGGTGAAAGTCAAGCCATCATGCAGAGGAAGTATAATGATAATAATCGGGCTGACCCAGATCTCATCTCAGAGACATTAGTCCCATCTTGTTGGCGTCTAGACTCATGTGGGTATGGAGAAATGGCTGTTAATATGTCATTACCAGACATTAGCTACATGACATGGGCCACAGATGGAGCCAAATTACACGACAATTAGATGTCAGTCAATGGGTCGGTAGATGGGGACAATGGGGCTGAATCCAGTGACTTTAAAATGTGCTTGTGCATTTCAAGAAACCCATCTCACACACAGAGATGTCTTCCTATGGATTCAGCTCATAACCCCAATGACTTTGTGCTCATGACTTATGTTTGCATCCCTGTAATAGGCATCCATACAGGGTTACTATTGCATCACAGTTCTTGAATGCAATGTGGACTTCAACACAATTTGTTAAGATCAACCTTTTCTCCCCCCTGTGGACTGGCGGGGTCCAGGCAGGAGATCAAGCAAACATGATGGTGTATGTAATGAAAGACCACCTACTTAATTTGTGGAGAGAGGAGTATTTACTTAAGTCAGCTTTGCTCATTGCCGCCAGCTCGTAGTTGGGAGGCAGGTGGGTGAGGTTCTGGAAGGAGCGTGAGAAGGACATGTCCAGGTCGTACGGCTCTGTCTGCGAGGTTAGGATGTTGTTCATGCGCTGGGGCTTGTCTGCATGGGAGACAGGAGAGATTGACGCAGTGCAATCAGGCTACAATCAGACAGTCTGGAGGATGCCACAGAGAGGGGCGCGTACACAGGGGGTCTTCACTGGAGGAGACAGGGGGATACAGAGTGTGGGTGTGAGGAGGGTGTGTGGGTGCAGTGGGGGTATGTGGGTGAGGATAGATGAAGTGGGGACTGTTATGTTCGACTCTTCTAACCTGGATTTAACATGATTTGTTGTGGTTTAAAAAAAAACGTTATTTCAGAGTGCAATTCTGGTGTGCTGGGATTGGTTGCGACTGCAAGTACACTCGCCACGCTGGCTGTCACTAGTATGCGTGGCGCCATTGCGGGTAGCTATGCTGCCTGCCTGGCTGCTGTGGCCATGGTTATGTGGGACAAGTGGTCATGGCGCAGGCAGCTGGAGCGTTAGCAGCAGTAGGGTGGGGTGGGGCGTTGCCAGTCCTCTGAGGTGCTGGTCAGCAGTGGCAGGTTTAAGAATTAAGAATAGGATTGGGTGACTACTGTGATAGAGAGGACAGGGACCCACAACACCAAGGACCATGTGGAACAGAAGTGAGGCATTCCGTGAGAGAGAGAGAGACAGAGTGAAAGAGAATGTGAGTGTGAGCAAGAAAAGATGGAAGGGAGTAGAATGTGTATTTTGTGTAACAAAGGTCCGGTTCTGAAGCGTTACCACAGATCTTAATGAGACTCTACCATTGCAAACAGTGTGTGGCAGATAACCCAACAAAGAGAGATACTGGAGAGAGAGAGAGAAAGAGAGCAGAGCAGAGTGAGAAGGTAAGTGAGAGTTTGGTGTGTCAACTCTGGTTCATTCAGTCTGAACAAAAAGGAAGAGTGACCCCCCGCCTTGACCCCAGCAATATACAAGACGTCACTGTCACAACAAGAGGTCGACATATACAGTACATAAAAGAGAAAGGGAATACACATGTACAGCAGGTGTATATGCGTATTACTTACCATGTCTCATTTGTCTGTGGCCTACATAACAAATCCAAGTAAGAGAAAATGAATCAGTACAATAACAAACATTATTCATAGTATGTATTAATAACCAAACCAATGTGTCTGACATTTTCTGTTTCAAATTAGTTGTTGAAAGTCTATGCTATTTATAATGATCGTACTAGTCAAATAAAGTAATCAGATTCCTATGTATTGTGGCCATTCTCAATAGTAATTATTTATAATCAGCTCTGGTTTGATCCACCTTGAAAACTATCCTTTGTTGTCTATGTTGGAGAGATCTATCTACTTATGAGTACTTTCAAAAGTCCCTTTGAATTTGAAAATATTGGCCTCAAAACATACAAAAACTATCCTGCCATGAGGTTGGAGTCCACAGCTCCACTGATGTTGAAACAGACAGTGTAGCATGGTATAGAGTTTCAGTGCAGTCCTCTTGTTCTCAGACAATTATGTAGGATAGATGGAGAGGTATCTAGCAACAATACACAAATAGCTTTTCTCTCTGAACTCATGGTGTTTCACTGCAGTGTTAGAGCTGTGACCACTCAATAATTTCATGCTAAAAAGCACCTCTCTTTTCATAGAAAATCTCATTTAGGAAAATAGATAAGGCACAATTTAAGTAATTGAAGTTTTTCAATAACTTAAGCCATACAGATGCCATTATAATTCATTTTCCACAAGACCCCGTTTCATTTGCTATCCAAGCTATTCATTTCCCGTCAAGAAAAATTGTTTTGCCCTCGCTTGAATTTAAAAAAAAAGCATATTTTGACTTATTTTGAATTTAGTCAAAGTTCATGTGTCGTACTGGAGCTGATAAAACCATGCATTCAGGAAATCAATATGACCTAATCCTCCCTCAACTTTATTGGGGTAAATGAAAACATCTTTGTAGCATACCCAAGAGCCACTGTGTGTTGTGTGGCAGTATAATCTCACACTTAAAAGGGCATGGTTAGTATCCATAATGTACTTTCCATCTACCATATATCTCTACAGACGGTTAGTTACTATCTAAACATTTTTATTACTCATTGGAAAGAGTGAAATATTAGCAACCAACCACAGTCATATTATATATACTGTACTTATGTGAACATGCAAACCTTAAATATCCTTACCAATTTTAGGTGTGTGGGCCTGGGTAAGATCCAGGTGACTATGTTGATAATCATGTTGGTGGTTGCCTATTGGGAAAACAATGAAAAGGTTAGGTTTGGAAATCAAATTAAACATTACCATAGATTCACATTATGTGCATTTCATGTCAAATAAATGGCTGTTAATACATGACAATATTATCAACTTTTCCCTCATTTTTGTGATCACTGACTCTTTTAATGCAGGCTGACTGGACTCCACTGTGAATGATCACATAAACCTATGTCCCATTGACAGACATTTTAGTAAATTGTCTTTGCGTTACTAAATTCAAAGTATGAGATCTGTCCAGAGATAGCAGTGGTGTGCTTTGATATCTGACTGATGATCTATGGGATTTTGTGCATCTTTACTCTACTACACAGTTTTCACATTTTAAGGCAGGCATTTTGTGCTATTCCCTTTTGCGCAACGAAGAACGAGGGAAGACAGATTTCATCAGAATCCTCAACTTCCTGACATCTGTGGGACTTCATGTCATGTAAGGGAGTGAATATGTTCCCTTTATTCGATGAGGTTTATTTGGTCAATGTTGTTCACAGCTTCTCTTCTACTACAGCAGCAGATGCAGGACACTGTACCTTATTTGCATTTCAACAAATTCATTGATCATCCCATTAGAACCCTAAACACAAAAGAAACTCAAATAAAATGTGAACTCTTTAGAATGTTTAACGTGAAGTGACAGGAGAGCATCTCCGTGGCGTTAGAACAACAGTTGCTTTCTTTCCGTTGCTAATGGAGAGTTGTGACAGTTACAAAAAAGATGTGTGGCAACACAAGCCTTCATTTCATCTTCTGGTTTCGGATAAGTAGCTGGAACTGCGCATAACATACATTTTGCAGGGAAAAGTGCTTCCTGTTGGAGAGATTTATGTCAAAGCAATCAGCACAGTAGGGTAAAGTACCTTGTTAAACTGGATTTTTCCACAGTTCTAAAGGAATAGCTTTTTTAGAAACAATACAACGGAGTAGAACAACAACCAATAGACAAAATCATCCAATTAAATGGCAATGTACCGGTATTCCAAATCCCAATATCCTTTACGAACATAAAACAAGATTTGTGCCCAATGTCCCTTCACACTATAGCTGTATTGCCCTGTTCAATCACCCTGTTTGATCAAGGGACCAATTACACGATCTTCAGATGGCTGAGCTAAACTAACCTGCTTTGAGCTTGCCAAGGAAAAAGTTTTACACTGAAAAGAAGAGGTTCCCTGCTATCTACAAACTGTCTAACAATCAGGCCGTCCCCAAAAAACGTGTTGGAATACTTCAGGTTTCTAAAGGTTGTTACAAAACTGATTGGAGTGACTACTCCTATATCTGCCTTCCTGTTGTATTGGCTTTTCTTTGGCTTTTCATAAACGTTGGTAACATTCCGTTTTTCTTATACAGTATGTGCATCCATTTTGTATTGCATCACCATTGATTATCTTCAGAGTGGACCTCCTACAGTTGCACGTCTTAAAAAGTTAAGCAAATGTGAACAACCGCAGATGATGTTGTTTGCTGAAGAACACCCACATCCTGTCTGTTGTGTGTAAGGAAGTGGGAAGATGTCATGCCCCAGGACTCCCATATCTCACCACCACTATGTAAATGCATCAACTCATGAATCAGATGTACAGTAGATAAGTCACACGACTCTCAGAAATTCAGAGGTGTCCAGTCATTTCATTCCAGTCTGTAACGTGTCCAGAAACAGGTACAGTGTCACGGCCGTTGAAAGATGAGGACCAAGGTGCAGCGTGCTGAGCGTACATTTTATCTTTATTTGGAAAAAGACGCTGAACAAAACAACAAACACTACAAAAACAAACCGTGAAGCTAAAGGCTATGTGCCCTATACAAAAGTCAACTTCCCACCAAGACAGGTGGAAAAAAGGGCTACCTAAGTATGGTTCTCAAGCAGAGACAACGATAGACAGCTGCCTCTGATTGAGAACCACTCCCGGCCAAACACAAAGAAATACACAACATAGAATACCCACCTCAACTCACGCCCTGACCAAACCAAAATAGACATAAAAAGGATCTCTAAGGTCAGGGCGTGACAGTACCCCCCCCCCAAAGGTGGGCCCCGGACTGGGCACCCTCGCTGCGGGCCCTGGACTGGGCATCCTCGCTGCGGGCTCCGGACTGGGCACCCTCGCTGCGGGCCCCGGACTGGAGAACGTCGCTTGGGGACCCGGACTGGAGAACGTCGCTGGAGGCTCCGGACTGGGCACCCTCGCTGCGGGCCCCGGACTGGGCACCCTCGCTGCGAGCCCCGGACTGGAGAACGTCGCTGGGGGCCCCGGACTGGAGAACGTTGCTGGAGGCTCCGGACTGGGGAACGTCGCTGGAGGCTCCGGACTGGAGGCCTTCGTTGGAGGGTTCGTGCCATGACTCCTCCCTGGAGGCTTCGTGCCATGGATCATCACTGGAGGCTTCTTGCCATGGATCATCACTGGAGGCTTCGTGCCATGGATCATCACTGGAGGCTTCATGCCATGGATCATCACTGGAGGCTTCGTGCCATGGATCATCACTGGAGGCTTCGTGCCATGGATCATCACTGGAGGCTTCGTGCCATGGATCATCACTGGAGGCTTCGTGCCATGGATCATCACTGGAGGCTTCGTGCCATGGATCATCACTGGAGGCTTCTTTCCATGGAGCATCACTGGAGGCTTCTTGCCATGGATCATCACTGGAGGCTTCCTGCCATGGATCATCACTGGAGGCTTCGTGCCATGGATCATCACTGGAGGGAGGAGACGTATGAGCTGCCACAGGGCTCACCAGGCTGGAGAGACATACAGGAGGACCTGTCCTAGGCAGAGGCACCGGATACACTGGGCCGTGGAGGCGCACTGGAGGTCTCGAGCTAGGAGCCTGCACAACCCGTCCTGGCTGGATGGTTACTTTCACCCTGCAGATGCAGGGCGCAGGCACAGGACGCACTGGGCTGTGCAGACGCACCGGAGACACAGTGCGCAGAGCCGGCGCAGGATATCCTGGACCGAGGAGACGCACTGGAGGTCGGGAGAGCAGGGCTGGCACAACCCTTCCTGGCTGGATGCTCACCCTAGCCCGGCAGATGCGGGGAACTGGAATGTAGCGCACCGGGCTATAAACGCGCACTGGAGACACCGTGCGTTCCACCGCATAACACGGTGCCTGACCAGTACGACGCTCAGCACGGTAAGCACGGGGAGTTGGCTCAGGTCTCCACCCTGACTCAGCCACACTCCCTGTGTGCCACCCCCCCAAAAAATTGGGGGGCTGCCTCTCGAGCTTCCTTGCCAGCCGTGTTCCCTCGTAATGCTGCCGCTCTGCTTTCGTCGCTGCCTCCGCCTTCCTTAATGCTTCCACCTGTTCCCATGGAAGGCGATCCCTTCCGGCCAGGATCTCCTCCCATGTCCAGGATCCCTTGCCGTTCAGGATGTCCTCCCATGTCCATTCCTCCTTTTAACCACGCTGCTTGGTCCGTTGGTGGTGGGAAGTTCTGTCACAGCCGTTGAAAGATGAGGACCAAGGTGCAGCGTGCTGAGCGTACATTTTATCTTTATTTGGAAAAAGACGCCGAACAAAACAACAAACACTACAAAAACAAACCGTGAAGCTAAAGGCTATGTGCCCTAAACAAAAGTCAACTTCCCACCAAGAGAGGTGGAAAAAAAGGGCTACCTAAGTATGGTTCTCAAGCAGAGACAACGATAGACAGCTGCCTCTGATTGAGAACCACACCCGGCCAAACACAAAGAAATACACAACATAGAACATAGAATACCCACCCCAACTCACGCCCTCACCAAACCAAAATAGAGACATAAAAAGGATCTCTAAGGTCAGGGCGTGACATACAGGAATGTTTGGACGAACAGCTATACTGCCTGCAGGGCTCTGGATCATAAAAATAAGAATGAATAGAACAGGCTTGGTACCTCTAAATCTGGCAATTTTACTGGTAAACTCCTGGCTACACTCGCAAAGACCGCCATGCCCACCCTATAATGCCATCATTGGCTTGAATGGGAAAGCCCGTTCTATTCATTCTTATTTCTATGCTCTGGAGCCTGTCAGTGGAGGGGCTTTGTGAGAATTTGAAATAATGAATGCCATAAAACAGTATTGTTGGAGTTATACACATCTGCACTTCAGGTGTAGTCTATCTACTGTAATAGAGCTCATTTGGAATGGCTTTGTTGTGTGAAAGTCTTCATCCAGACGTGACAGGTCAATGCTTTACTTGATACCAACAATTGTTCGCATTAACTATTATGAGTCCACATTGTACTTTGTCATAACCCTCAAACCGATATCTCTGGTTATTATAATGAACAAACTTTATTACATAGGAACTACATACATACTACATATCTAATGGTTTAACATCACCTCAACATGTCAAACATGCTTGGTTGAACATAATGCAGGCATTTTGGGCACCACTGAGTGAAACCCTTCCAGGTTTCAGCGGCTGGACAAGACAGAAGGGATCCCACTGTTACCCAGATCCATTTTGAAAGCCTCACTCTGCCCCTGTCAGTGAAACCTGATGGACTGCCTGTAACGATGAGAGCCCACGCCGTGTCATTACCCTGGCAGTGTGTAAACTTTAGTGTCATGTGGGCCCTGCAGGGTGGCTGGCTGGGGCTGAGGCTCACCTCACCTCATCTCTCCCCCTTACACCCTGCGGTGGTAGAGGGAGGGACAGGAGCCTGCTGGGGCAGATGCACTGCAAGAACCTACCATCAACACAGACAGGTTCTGCATGGATGTGGGCTTTGTATCGATATGCGCTGAGACCAGAGGTTCTATTGTGCACAACGCTTGCAGGATGTTTTTGGGGTGTGATTATGGTTTGCAGGTGCTGCTTTGTTTCAGTGTACAGCAGTGTAGTTGTTGCTACAATTCTGAATAAGTGAATATCCTAGCTCTTCACACATTCAGAAGAAATCCAGGACTTCTAATTGTTAAGTTCAAGATGACTAACTGAATCCCTGTGCTTCAAAGAAAGAATATTAGTCACTCTACAGACAAAACAACAATAAAGCTCGGAAGAGAAGACAAAACAGTATTGTGAGAGTAAACCTCACTTCATGTGTCACACGTCATGAGGCACAATGAAAGATTGTGAACAGGTTGCAAGGCATGTCTGGATACACTTTGAACAGGTTGCAAGGCATGTCTGGATACACTTTGAACAGGTTGCAAGGCATGTCTGGATACATCACTGTTGCTTTAAGAAACACTGAGCCACATGAGCTTGAACTAATGCTGGTCTATAACTGTATCTGCCCTACATTGACAAATCTTTAGGGGGTCAGGACATTTTTCATCCAGCTCATCTGCCAATGCCATCACAACGTCTGTTAGTTTTCTGCATCACATACTGCAAAGAGATCCCAGTGATACAACAATTGCATAGTGTAAAAAAGTAACAACCATATTGGGAGAGGCATAAAAATCAACAGTTACATGACATAAACCAAAAACATGTTGCAACTTTACCAAACCTCCTCTGGTGGCCTGAAGTTTGTTGATCTCGTGAGTTGCTAGCAAGGATAAGCACAGATTTATCTGATGTCTCCTTCAATTTGAAAGAAGTAACATCATTCAAAGCTGCCTTTATCCCTGCCTTAGCATCTTATCATCTTCTTGAAGGATCCAAGTTGAATAGAACAGCAACACCTGGAATCATGTAGGAGTCATAGGAGAGAAGCATACAGTATCCACTTGCAAAAACAGCACTCTATAGATTGGATGTGTAAAAAAAAAAAAAAAAAACATTTAAAAAACTGCAATTATAATGGCTAAACAACAGAGTCATATGATATGAATTGATGGGATTGGATCAGTTCTAATGGAAAGGTTATTTTCTGACTCTGAAAAGAAATGCATGAAGCTCAAAGACACAGAATTTGCCATTGAGCTCTACGTATTAAGTGGTAATCCAGAACCGACCAAATGTTTGGCATACAGGAACATTTCTCCCATAACCTTCCCTAGATAAGATTTGAGGATCACAGACTAATATCAGCCTTTTGCACACCCTTTCTATGGCCTTTTCTATTACTAACAGATGTCTATACTAAAGAGCTCTCATATTCATTGAATAAGCCACAATCAAGAATGCTCAACAACCAAATTCATTTAATTTTCAGTGACGCTGATTAAAAATAAAAGGAGTCGGTTTTTCATGAAAGAGATGCAAAAATCCCACCGAATACAAATGATCAATTAATTTCCCTTTTCATTTCCCTTTCTTTATGTTTTTGTTTGAATAATTACTTTCTATGTTTTCCCGCAATTATATTTGTATTTTCAGCATAAGGCAATTGTTAATGGGGGAGGTGAGAAAACATTTTAATGAAGGAGAAATGCCAGGCTTTGTGAAGACACAACAAGGTGGAAAAATAACAACTGAAATGACTTTGCAATTATGAGCTTGGGTTGACTGCACACTGGCATTTAATCACAAAGGTATGGAATGCAAAGTGTAAACATTTACACGTTTCAGTTAAATTTGCTTTCATTTAGCTCTGCTAATTTGTTTTCACCCACGTTTTGAAGAGATAACGTCAGTTGTGTACCTAGGTAGACCGGTCAGCAACCTTGAGTGTGAGTATTGAGATCTCTGAGCACCTCTACTGCAGCTTTGTGCTGTGAGGTCCATCTATTACAATGACAGATCAGTGTGTTTCTGACTGTGTGAGGCTCTGAATCTCTCTGTCAATCCTCCCTTCCCTCAGAGAGGCCAATGACAGCGGGTTGAGAGTGCTGGTCTAGCGTTTCACATGACGTCGTCCCATTATGGGCCCCCGGGAATGAGGCTCTTTGATCCATTTCAATCGATTCTGTATCGCCTTCCCTATCGCCTCCTGACTGTCTTAGGCTGAGGTGAATCATGCTCTGGTGGCATACTGCTTCCAGTCAACTGGAGGCTAAAGCCTTCCTCTCCCCTTCAGCCTGACCTTGTGACTCATGTACAGGAAATCCCATCTAACACTGAGCCCTGGACTGGAGGGAATCACATCTGACACTGAGCCCTGGACTGGAGGGAATCACATCTAACACCGAGCCCTGGACTGGAGGGAATCACATCTGACACTGAGCCCTGGACTGGAGGGAATCACATCTAACACTGAGCCCTGGACTGGAGGGAATCACATCTAACACTGGGCCCTGGACTGGAGGGAATCACATCTAACACTGAGCACTGGACTGGAGGGAATCACATCTAACACCGAGCCCTGGACTGGAGGGAATCACATCTAACACTGAGCCCTGGACTGGAGGGAATCACATCTAACACTGAGCCCTGGACTGGAGGGAATCACATCTAAAGCTGAGCCCTGGACTGGAGGGAATCACATCTAACACTGAGCCCTGGACTGGAGGGAATCACATCTAACACTGAGCCCTGGACTGGAGGGAATCACATCTAACACTGAGCACTGGACTGGAGGGAATCACATCTAACGCTGATCACTGGACTGGAGGGAATCACATCTAACGCTGAGCCCCGGACTGGAGGGAATCACATCTGACACTGAGCCCTGGACTGGAGGGAATCACATCTGACAATGAGCACTGGACTGGAGGGAATCACATCTAACGCTGAGCCCTGGACTGGAGGGAATCACATCTGACACTGAGCCCTGGACTGGAGGGAATCACATCTGACACTGAGCACTGGACTGGAGGGAATCACATCTAACACTGAGCCCTGGACTGGAGGGAATCACATCTAACACTGAGCCCTGGACTGGAGGGAATCACATCTAACGCTGAGCCCTGGACTGGAGGGAATCACATCTAACACTGAGCCCTGGACTGGAGGGAATCACATCTAACACTGAGCCCTGGACAGGAGGGAATCACATCTAACACTGAGCCCTGGACTGGAGGGAATCACATCTAACACTGAGCCCTGGACTGGAGGGAATAACATCTAACACTGAGCCCTGGACTGGAGGGAATCACATCTAACACTGAGCCCTGGACTGGAGGGAATCACATCTGACACTGAGCACTGGACTGGAGGGAATCACATCTAACGCTGAGCCCTGGACTGGAGGGAATCACATCTGACACTGATCCCTGGACTGGAGGGAATCACATCTAACACTGAGCCCTGGACTGGAGGGAATCACATCTAACACTGAGCCCTGGACTGGAGGGAATCACATCTGACACTGATCACTGGACTGGAGGGAATCACATCTGACACTGAGCCCTGGACTGGAGGGAATCACATCTGACACTGATCCCTGGACTGGAGGGAATCACATCTGACACTGAGCCCTGGACTGGAGGGAATCACATCTGACACTGAGCCCTGGACTGGAGGGAATCACATCTGACACTGAGCCCTGGACTGGAGGGAATCACATCTAACACTGAGCCCTGGACTGGAGGGAATCACATCTGACACTGAGCCCTGGACTGGAGGGAATCACATCTAACACCGAGCCCTGGACTATGGGAATCACATCTAACACTGAGCCCTGGACTGGAGGGAATCACATCTAACACTGATCACTGGACTGGAGGGAATCACATCTGACACTGATCACTGGACTGGAGGGAATCACATCTGACACCGAGCCCTGGACTGGAGGGAATCACATCTGACACCGAGCCCTGGACTGGAGGGAATCACATCTAACACTGAGCCCTGGACTGGAGGGAATCACATCTAACACTGAGCCCTGGACTGGAGGGAATCACATCTGACACTGAGCCCTGGACAGGATAGCTTTTAAACTGCACTTTAAGAGCAATGTGAAAGTTTTAGCCCCCTTAGTAAAAATAGTCTTCACTCACCTTGACACTCCACGATAAAGGATAGTGATATGCCATCAATGCCCAACCGTTTGACAATTACTTATAGAAACTATCAGCAGGATGCTTCGTGTTATTTTACAACTTTTTCAGGGAGTGAAAGATGACTTGGCTCAGTATTCCTTTGTTTATCAGTTGCTTCATCTCACTTTTTTTTTATCCCAGCCTTTCAGATGATGGCTGGCCTCTTTTCCTACCCAACCAAATTTCTTACCCAGCCCTCCTGCGAGTAACCAATCCTGCAACAATCAATCCACAAGATGAGTAGACGAGGTGATTGTATCTATTTACATAATGACTGTGATAGATACTAGTCCTACAGACTTAAACTTGTTTATCGTGGCCAAGTATCTGCATGAATTGTTTGCTGTTCATCTTGTTATCCCGTCTTCAAAATATTTACCTCGTATCTCCCATCTAAAGTTCGCTAATGAAATGATCGCTCACAGCCCGCAAACATTTGGGGACGATGATGCCGCTAATTAATAGTCGTTGAACGCAGTGAGGCGCTACGTGTGACGTGTTGCACTGGATGACATTCGTCTGCTAGCGTTTATTAAGACACTCGTGATTAATGGTGAGCTGTCCTCTGATAGGGTGAGAGCCAGAGCTGCAGCCCCAGACTTCGAGTGATGGAGAGAAGGCCACACTTGAGCGCCGCCCGAGAAAATATGGACCACGTTGATTAGTCGCCTTTTCATGTGCCTTCGCCCATAATGATGAGCGCACTTCTAAGTATCTCAGATAAACAGTGTCTGCAATCTGCACTCCAGCGCAGTTATGCCCATATTAATTACAGATCCTGCACACTGGCAGGATTGGAGAGGCTTCTTTGGAAAGTGGTGGGTCTCCCTTTAATTAGCATACTAGGGAAATAATTGACGCCATATGCCTGTCCCCCATGCTACCGTAGCGGGTGGTGGCACAATGCGCCGCAGCTCGTCTGGCATTCCACATCCCATGGTGAGGGTTGTGTCACCCTTCTATCCCCATGCTTTCTAAATGTACAACCACAGAAACTTGGCATCAAGAGGCACTTATTAGTGTGCATACATCAAGGTGATAACTATGTGCTACTGTCGGCTCGTAGAGGCGGCTCATTAATTGACTTGTTTGGTGGAGGAGTGTTTGTTTGGGTGTCCAGTGTTCTACCCAGTAACCCCTTCTCTGATGCTGTGTTTAGGAGTGACAACTAATTAAATAACAGCGGAGTAGCTCTGAGAAACACAGGCCTGATAACTGTTCAAATATCTAACCACTCCTCTCCTCATAACAGTTCTTATAATCACCTGATCTCCTTACCAATGGGGAGGCAGAGAGACAGAAAGGGAGAATCTGTATCTCAAAATATGGTATTGATGAGATGGAGATGGAAGTGATTGAACCAGTGGTGGATTATATTCAAGGGAGAAACATTGATAGATGGCACTGGGAGATATTGATCGAACATAGATAAATGCAATAATGTTTTTAGAGGCTTTCACAGCAGACTGGTAGGATACGGACTGATTCCATCCACATAGAACATTGTCATTGGAACATTGTCCTTTTTGTTTTCGTAGTAGGACTGCATTAGTCTAAAATATAACGAGCATAACATCAGAGAAAGTGGTACGTCAAGAAGCAAGTGAAGTATTAGAAGACATTGAACATGTGATGGAGGTCAGGGAAGAGAGGTGAGGTGCTCAGGTTGAGGCTTATTAAATGTATACATGTTGAAGCCGAGATGTTGATGGACAGACAATATTTCCAAGGGAAACAGGAAAAGACAGGTCCTGCCAGGTTGAGGGTGAGTCGAGGGAGGGGGGTAAAAACTATTAGCTTTCATGATATGGGAGAGCGTATCATGAGAACACTTTTATTCTGAAATGTGAAAGGTTCAATCAGAGAAGCTGAGATGAGAAAAGGGACAAGAGGAAATGAGGGAGATGAGGGATAGGAGAGAGAGAGAGAGAGAGGCTAGAGAAATGATGAGAAGGAGGGCGGAGTGCATGAAAGAGGCTGATGTGGGTGGACGGCTGTGCATCGCAGCAGAGGAGAGTTTGACAGGATCAGAGAGGAGAGAGGTGAAGGGGATGAGGGCAGTCAGAAGGGTGAAATTTACCAAAGACATATGGTGAAGGGAGCAGGAAATGACTAAACAAAGAGAATCAGGAATATTTGTGGGCAGATAAGGGCAGCCAAGTCAATCAGCAGTATAAGGGGACATTCATAGAGAAGCTAAAGACAATTTAGGTTGATACATTGAGCATATGCTTGCTGTCTGCTATGGGGGATGAAGAGAGGAGAGGATGAAATGTGATCTGATTGTGAAGGAAGCAGAAATACTCATGTCTACATGTCTCTGAATGAAGTAATCACACACACAAAATTCTGTGAAACCTTGTAATTTACTGATAAGACCACAACCCTCTAGCTATAGTCATGATCTATATTATGCTTATGTCAATCACAAACAGAAGTTCATGAGATTGACATCAATGATTAGCAGTCAGTCTCCATTATTGCTTAGCTCTGTTCTTGATCATATTACTTAAACATTGTCTGAAAAGGAACAATATGTCTCACAAGAAAACCCCAGAGAAGCCACATCTCTTTGTGAGTATCAGTGAAACGAGCATTCTCTGTTATGGTCTCCTCTAGTAATGGCATTTCCCTGATCACCATATCCCCCCTGCAACCTTCTCTTCTTCTTCAGGAGAGCCTGAGTCAGATACCTGATGTGGCGACTCAATGGGAAAATCAAAGAGCAAAGTGTCCCTAAAAGCATTTCTGAGAGGCTTTTTTCACCTCCAGATTGAGCCAGACATCCATCACAAAAGAAATCTGTGTGATGTTCTGTGTGATTACAGCTATTTAAATAATGTTCTTGAATATACGTATAAAGGTACCTCTATGATGAGCGTAAGTTTATGCGTTAAATTAAACTTATAAATGTGGCGGTACACCATTTTCAGCAATGCCTATGAGCTACGACAAACCATGCTTACTCATCGCACATAATTATCTGCATCCCAGTCTCTACCTGAAAGGTATGTAACAGTATAACTTTAGTACGTCCCCTCGCCCCGACCCGGGCGCGAACCAGGTACCCTCTGCACACATCAACAACAGCCACCCACGAAGCGTCGTTACCCATCGCTCCACAAAAGCCGCGGCCCTTGCAGAGCAAGGGGCAACACTACTTCTAGGTTTCAGAGCAAGTGACGTAACTGATTGAAATGCTAGTAGCGCGTACCCGCTAACTAGCTAGCCATTTCACATACGTTACACTCACCCCCCTTTCAACCTCCTCCTTTTCCGCAGCAACCAGTGATCCGGGTCAACAGCATCAATGTAACAGTATAATTTTAAACCGTCCCCTCGCCCCGACCTCGGGCGCGAACCGGGGACCCTCTGCACACATCAACAACTGACACCCACGAAGCGTCGTTACCCATCGCTCCACAAAAGCTGCGGCCCTTGCAGAGCAAGGGGCAACACTACTTCTAGGTTTCAGAGCAAGTGACGTAACTGATTGAAATGCTAGTAGCGCGTACCCGCTAACTAGCTAGCCATTTCACATCCGTTACAGGTACACATTACTTACACTGGGAGACCCCAAAGTACTCAGTAGCCCTTTCCACTCACAGCCCTTGTCATCCTTTATACGGGTTGAAAATGGCAGATTTTGTCATTAATAGGCGCTTTAATTGGAACGCAGTGGCTGTACAGTAAAATGATATACATGACGTTACATTTACATTTACATTTAAGTCATTTAGCAGACGCTCTTATCCAGAGCGACTTACAAATTGGTGCATTCACCTTATGATATCCAGTGGAACAACCACTTTACAATAGTGCATCTAACTCTTTTAAGGGGGGGGGGTTAGAAGGATTACTTTATCCTATCCTAGGTATTCCTTAAAGAGGTGGGGTTTCAGGTGTCTCCGGAAGGTGGTGATTGACTCCGCTGACCTGGCGTCGTGAGGGAGTTTGTTCCACCATTGGGGTGCCAGAGCAGCGAACAGTTTTGACTGGGCTGAGCGGGAACTGTACTTCCTCAGAGGTAGGGAGGCGAGCAGGCCAGAGGTGGATGAACGCAGTGCCCTTGTTTGGGTGTAGGGCCTGATCAGAGCCTGAAGGTACGGAGGTGCCGTTCCCCTCACAGCTCCGTAGGCAAGCACCATGGTCTTGTAGCGGATGCGAGCTTCAACTGGAAGCCAGTGGAGAGAGCGGAGGAGCGGGGTGACGTGAGAGAACTTGGGAAAGTTGAACACCAGACGGGCTGCGGCGTTCTGGATGAGTTGTAGGGGTTTAATGGCACAGGCAGGGAGCCCAGCCAACAGCGAGTTGCAGTAATCCAGACGGGAGATGACAAGTGCCTGGATTAGGACCTGCGCCGCTTCCTGCGTGAGGCAGGGTCGTACTCTGCGAATGTTGTAGAGCATGAACCTACAGGAACGGGTCACCGCCTTGATGTTAGTTGAGAACGACAGGGTGTTGTCCAGGATCACGCCAAGGTTCTTAGCACTCTGGGAGGAGGACACAATGGAGTTGTCAACCGTGATGGCGAGATCATGGAACGGGCAGTCCTTCCCCGGGAGGAAGAGCAGCTCCGTCTTGCCGAGGTTCAGCTTGAGGTGGTGATCCGTCATCCACACTGATATGTCTGCCAGACATGCAGAGATGCGATTCACCACCTGGTTATCAGAGGGGGGAAAGGAGAAGATTAATTGTGTGTCGTCTGCATAGCAATGATAGGAGAGACCATGTGAGGATATGACAGAGCCAAGTGACTTGGTGTATAGCGAGAATAGGAGAGGGCCTAGAACAGAGCCCTGGGGGACACCAGTGGTGAGAGCACGTGGTGCGGAGACAGATTCTCGCCACGCCACCTGGTAGGAGCGACCTGTCAGGTAGGACGCAATCCAAGCGTGGGCCGCGCCGGAGATGCCCAGCTCGGAGAGGGTGGAGAGGAGGATCTGATGGTTCACAGTATCAAAGGCAGCCGATAGGTCTAGAAGGATGAGAGCAGAGGAGAGAGAGTTAGCTTTAGCAGTGCGGAGCGCCTCCGTGACACAGAGAAGAGCAGTCTCAGTTGAATGACTAGTCTTGAAACCTGACTGATTTGGATCAAGAAGGTCATTCTGAGAGAGATAGCAGGAGAGCTGGCCAAGGACGGCACGTTCAAGAGTTTTGGAGAGAAAAGAAAGAAGGGATACTGGTCTGTAGTTGTTGACATCGGAGGGATCGAGTGTAGGTTTTTTCAGAAGGGGTGCAACTCTCGCTCTCTTGAAGACGGAAGGGACGTAGCCAGCGGTCAAGGATGAGTTGATGAGCGAGGTGAGGTAAGGGAGAAGGTCTCCGGAAATGGTCTGGAGAAGAGAGGAGGGGATAGGGTCAAGCGGGCAGGTTGTTGGGCGGCCGGCCGTCACAAGACGCAAGATTTCATCTGGAGAGAGAGGGGAGAAAGAGGTCAAAGCACAGGGTAGGGCAGTGTGAGCAGAACCAGCGGTGTCGTTTGACTTAGCAAACGAGGATCGGATGTCGTCGACCTTCTTTTCAAAATGGTTGACGAAGTCATCAGCAGAGAGGGAGGAGGGGGGAGGAGGGGGAGGAGGATTCAGGAGGGAGGAGAAGGTGGCAAAGAGCTTCCTAGGGTTAGAGGCAGATGCTTGGAATTTAGAGTGGTAGAAATTGGCTTTAGCAGCAGAGACAGAAGAGGAGAATGTAGAGAGGAGGGAGTGAAAGGATGCCAGGTCCGCAGGGAGGCGAGTTTTCCTCCATTTCCGCTCGGCTGCCCGGAGCCCTGTTCTTCCTGTTCTGACATCAGAGCTCAGGTTCTCTGCTCATCTGGTTTTGACTGACAGCCATTAGGGAAAGGGAAGGGGGATACCTAGTCAGTTGCACAACTTCCGCATTTAACCCAACCCCTAGGCATCAGAGAGTTGCAGGGGGCTGCCTTAATCGACATCATCAGCAACCGGGGATCAGCTGTTGTGGGGGTTAACTGCCTTGGTCAAGGGCAGAACGGCAGATTTAGCATATTGTCGGCTCAGGGATTTGAACAAGCAACCGGTTACTGTCCCACCACTCTAATCGCTAGGCTCCCTGCCGTCCCAAGTTATAAATTTGAGCACTGCGCACGACAAGATGATGCCCCCATCCCTCCCGCCATTGGCGATTTTAGTGTGTAAATCTATTTGTTCAGCAATTTTGAAATGTACAGCAACAGAATTCAGAACATGGGCCGTTCTTACAGTATTCTCCCTGTACACCAAGTTAGAACTGTAGGATAAACAAAGGGGGCATATAAGCAGCGAATGAAAGCTCTTACAAAATTCCATGATTACGTTTCTCTAAAACAGGTTATAGGCTACATGTGCACCACCAAGTCAGAACAATAGGCAAATTATTATGGTGAGGCACATGGACTACTAACAGCTTACTACACAACATACACTTATTATTACTTTCTTAGTTACAGTATACATATCTCCCTGGCATATTACATAAATTATGCAGCAGCATACAATACATTTTTGGACTCATCTTGTTGTGCTGTGCTCACTTGAACAGGAAGGTGGAGCGGCGGTACTTCGTGGGCAACTTTTGTAATCAAATTTTGTCATCAAAGTCTGGCATTCTCTGGATTTATGGTGCTTATAAGACAACTAGGAACTCAGAAAAAAACGAACTTGAATCATGATGACGCCAGTGATCTTCAGGTCGTAGCTCTTGAAAGAGGCCCAAGTTCCCGACTTACAATTCCGAGTTGGATGCCGTTCAAAGCAGCGTTTTCTCTGTCGGAGCTAGTTTTTTTCAGATTTCCCAGTTGTCTTGATCTCACTGAAGTCAGATTTCCCAGTTCCCAGTTTCCAGTTGTTTTGAGCACGGCAGAAGTCATGCTGGATTGACAGCATGACCAATGTTGAATGTTTATAATTTTAAGCTTGGAAAAGACACCCTTAAAACAAGACTTGGGTCCCACACAAACACTCCACTAAATATCAGACTAGTGGTTGCTTTGCAATGCTTGCAGTTAGCCACTGATTCCTTCCAAACCACTCATCGTTGAATTTGCGATTTCAAACTTGTTGTGTAATGTTTATGTTCAATGGCCGATGAGCACCGATACATTTTATCTATAATTTCTCTCCATTATTTATCTTCATATGACAAGGATTAAAAAGGATTTGCCAGTAGATTGTCGACTTGATTCATGATGACTGCTAGCTAAGATTTTGAATGTATCAGTCCAATCAAAGCTACTGTAGATATAACCTAATTTGACATTATTTTTTCTACCAACCACTACACATTTAATTGAAATGACGATGAAACAAAGTTGATTCAACCAGTGCGTGTGGGCAGTTACAAGGATGCTTGCTTCAGTTCCTCAATGGGAAAACTAGGAGAGCACAGAAATGCACCTTATAGTTGAAGGCTCTTTCCTTGTCATAAAAGTGAGTTAGAATTACTCAGGAAATGTGGAGTTTGGAGAGGTGTGTGGGCACTGGGACCACCATTTAGACCTCTCACTCAAACCCTTGTAATAGTTTTTTTCTGATCTTGGTATTTTAGAGAATTTTCAGATTTCGTTATTGACAAATGCTGTGAAAAGTATAGTTAATGTAAAATGCACATAAAATCAACAGTGTAACGTTTTGATTCAGTCTTGTGTCAGGTGAACTGTTGTGTCCTAATCTTCGGTCTGATAATTTCCCATAATCTCCAAAGTGTTCTCTTTCAATTGCTACCATGGTCGTTTATATGCTTTGTGTAGTTTTTCTGTTAGAAACGTTTTAATTAGTCCATGTCCACATGGGCTAATTTCCACGAGTGTAAAGGGATAACCACACATATAGAAGAAATCAAACAACAATTTCAGGGAACGGTTTGTTTTGAGCTGTGACGTGTTTAGGAAGGCATCAAACTGCAGGGTAATTGAAGTACTTGCTATCTCTACACTGCTCTTGTTGTCTTCCGTCTGAAGACTTCTGCTGTCAATATGCCTGCACAGGTCAAATGTTGCTCTTCTCTTTTATGTCTCTCTTTTGTTCTCTCTCTCTTTCCCTCTCTCTCTTCCTCCAGCCAGACAGCTCAGCTCTTTAATTAGACAACAGAAAGAGATCATTTCACTGTGCCTTTTCAAGGCTGCCTGTTTCAAGATGTCCCTGAAAACCCCATTTCCACTGAAAGAGACCATGCTCAGCAAGGTACTTTTCAGACTGTTTACAGAAAGTATAGGTCTGTAGCTAATATGTTTGATCAGATAGAGGGTGCTGCAAATTTGTGTTAATAGAAAATGACACCACATCAAGCTGTGTTCAAAGATGACTTTGAACACAGACTGTATGGGCTAAAATGGCTTGAGGGCATGGGGTTTTGGAGGCGAAAGCACCCCTATGACTATGAGTGGGATGATTTTACAGGTACTCCTCAAAGTCTCATATTTCCACCACACTCCTTTTTGCACATTTTGTGATGTAAGGCACATCTATCCATTGGTTTTGTGGGTTTTGACTCCTCGGAGATGAATAGTCAACAGGCATAAAAGGACTATGATCTATCTGGTCATTCAATCTCATAGCTGTACTGTCTGCTTTTGCCTTAGAACTCAGAACACAATGTACCAAGGGGAACTTGGGGGAAAACAAAGAACTGCCTGTTGAGTCAGTCTTACACACAGCATGTCTCATAGGGTACAGTATACACCACTCCACCCACCAGTGTTGAAAATTACATAGCTGACACTCCACACCTGTCAGGACTTCCAAATAGTCAAAGAAGGCAATGTAAATCCAATTACAAAAGGTCTTCAGCAACATTCCGGAAACGCTGATCATAAGTGTGTTAGAGATAATGGGTCTCTTTAAGAAGTGAACTGGCTGACACCGCCCTCTCTGCTGACTCCATTAAACATCTATTATCAGTCTGTCAGATTAAACAATCAACGGTAGATATGGAAATTCATCATTTACATCCCTGTTTGGGATATTTTAAGGAAAAAAAACTGCATTCACAGAGGCAGTCAGAGGAGAGAGCGTTGAGCATGGAAACAGACACAAATAACAGGGCACAATGGGAGAGACCATTTCTAACAACGCCCTGCTAATGAAATGTTCTCATATGTAAGTCTGGTAAAGGCTATTCAAAAGGACACCAATATGGACCCGTGCAATATGGACCCGTGGCGTTATGGAACCGGTGCCCCCGCACATTGACTCTGTACCGGTACCCCCCTGTATATAGTCTCGCTATTGTTATTTTACTGCTGCTCTTTAATTACTTGTTCCTTTTATTTCTTATTCTTATTCTTATTTTTAAACTGAATTGTTGGTTAGGGGCTTATAAGTAAGCATTTCACTGTAAGGTCTACACCTGTTGTATTCGGCGCATGTGACTAATACAATTTGATTTGATTTTGAAATCACATTTGTCTGAAACTCATCAGAAGACAAAATGGTGCTATGTGAAATACACTGCTCAAAAAAATAAAGGGAACACTTAAACAACACAATGTAACTCCAAGTCAATCACACTTCTGTGAAATCAAACTGTCCACTTAGGAAGCAACACTGATTGACAATAAATTTCACATGCTGTTGTGCAAATGGAATAGACAAAAGGTGGAAATTATAGGCAATTAGCAAGACACCCCCAATAAAGGAGTGATTCTGCAGGTGGTGACCACAGACCACTTCTCAGTTCCTATGCTTCCTGGCTGATGCACATTTGTGGCCTGCTGGAGGTCATTTTGCAGGGCTCTGGCAGTGCTCCTCCTTGCACAAAGGCGGAGGTAGCGGTCCTGCTGCTGGGTTGTTGCCCTCCTACGGCCTTCTCCACGTCTCCTGATGTACTGGCCTGTCTCCTGGTAGCGCCTCCATGCTCTGGACACTACGCTGACAGACACAGCAAACCTTCTTGCCATAGCTCGCATTGATGTGCCATCCTGGATGAGCTGCACTACCTGAGCCACTTGTGTGGGTTGTAGACTCCGTCTCATGCTACCACTAGAGTGAGAGCACCGCCAGCATTCAAAAGTGACCAAAACATCAGCCAGGAAGCATAGGAACTGAGAAGTGGTCTGTGGTCACCACCTGCAGAATCACTCCTTTATTGGGGGTGTCTTGCTAATTGCCTATAATTTCCACCTTTTGTCTATTCCATTTGCACAACAGCATGTGAAATTTATTGTCAATCAGTGTTGCTTCCTAAGTGGACAGTTTGATTTCACAGAAGTGTGATTGACTTGGAGTTACATTGTGTTGTTTAAGTGTTCCCTTTATTTTTTGGAGCAGTGTACTTTAACTGAAAGCCACTGCTGTGTTGGGTCATGACGATCATCAATTCACTTTTTCCTCTTTTTCATCAGGATACTTAATGTAGTATTCAGTATTCAACAACAAATGTGCACATGTTTCACAGCATCAAACATTTTCCTTCTGATTCGGATTCAGTTATTGATGTATCATGCAGTTTTTGCAAGTCATTCAATTACTTTTCATACCATTAATCATACAAGAACTTCAACATTGCAAGACAATGTCGCCTTCCCAATCTCACTCTTGTAATACGCACTTCATTTGAATTCTTTGTTTAGCAGACAGCAATATTATTGAGTAGAACAGATAATCACTGACAGTGACAGCTCCCTGGGCACAGACGTCTATACAGTGTCTAGTCCACGTTGGTTCAATGTTATTTCATTCAAAAGATGTGAAAACAACGTTGATTCAACCAGTGTGTGCCCAGTGGGAGACCTTCTGTTTTGGTAGCAGTATTTATAGCGTACAATTCACTGAGAGAAGACAGGTACATGGTGCCACAATATGTACAACGAGGCTGACTTTCTTACGCTGATTCCTTCAATCTGTAGGAGATGGATGCTTCAGAATGAAGAAGAGGCTGAACTTAAGAAAGAGACAGACCGCCGTTAGAGGGCAAATAAACCCGTCTGGGAAGTCTTAAAATACCCCTTTAACTAGGGCAGCCTGTGCAGCGCGAGGAGGCTTGGGGTCGATTTGCACTACCACTACCCGCATCGACCCGCAGTGCCAACAACCTGTCCACAGACCCAGCAACTTGATCTCACCAGCTCATTTCAAGATTTGTCTGGAGCCAGGACAGCACTTATATAACACACAACACGTCTCAGGACCTTGTGGTCCATAGAAAGGTGCAAGGGGAGGGGTGAGTGCCACGAGTCACTCACAGATGTCATGACTTTGGAACCCATATACAAGTGAGCTGCCCCCAAAGTGACCAGGCAGAGCCAAAGATAAAGTCTGGCACTTCCATTTTAAAGTTTAGGTTGCCAACTAAGCAAGTTCTGTAATCAGGCCTCTAAACCCAGCTGATATAGTAGGGTGTTTGAAGATGCATGGGCTCCGCATTCACAGCCATCCATTTCATTGATGAGGTCTAGCAAGGGATTAAGGATGCCCTGCATATTGTTAAAGTAAATTGGTACCTTTCAATCGCCAGGCCTGTCCGCCAGGCCTGTCCACAGTGCATAATGAATTCTAGTAATGAACGGGCGCTGTACAGGAGAGTACAGTATAAATTGTAAAGTGTTGTGCTGTGCAGGACGCATTTGTCACAATTAGCCAATATTTTGTGAGTGCCACAAGACAAATGTGTTCCTTTGGGAACCATGAAAGAGGACTGCTCTAATCTAATGTGAGTCATGCTTTCCCCAGCTCCAGGTAATGGCCTGGCATTACACTCCACAAAACTCTGTTGACTTGTCTTCCACACAGTGCCAGCCATGGGCTGGTCCTGGCCTCTGCTAGATTACCTAAGATTCACAAAAACACCCACCCAATTCTTATCAGTCCTTTTCAAAGATCAACTAGGTCAAAATTATTCCGCTGGTAGCAGCATGGTGCTGGTAACACTAAGAATATAAAGTTTAATATAAATAATCATTTAACGCGTTTACTTGTATAATACGTTTGTAAATAGATATTAAAAACATTTGTTTTAGGATAATTATTTGACCACATAATAATAAGAACCTTCAAATGTGGAAAATCCGGAGATCTCTCATATTCAACGTTATTGAAACACACAAGATGGTTGGCTGAATTATCTCTTGTGGCAGGCTATAAAAATAACTGCTCTCAACCAATTGAAGAGTTTAATGGATTTGTGGTCCCTCAGTAACCAAACCTTGCCAAAAATGTACCACTGTTCAGCCGATGCAACACAGCCAACGTGAATGTCAATTATCATTAGATCACTCTATCTTCCATTAAGGCCTGGTAATGAGAATATGTTTCATGCAATAACCACTCCAGACAACGTAGTGTGCATTGAAATGTGTTCTGCATTCCCTACATGAAAAGCTAAACCGCTGCCTACTGAGCATCTGTCTTCCCAGGGAGCGTGGTGGGAAAACTCGATAATTTCTCCACCTCATTAAGCCTGTGGATCCCCTGGTTTCATTAGAATCCAGCCATTCCACACAGTATGTCAACAGGCTGGCTGCAGCTGTGAGAACATGTCTTGGAGCCTCTCGGCACACAACCCAGGCAGGACCAGAGGGATATTACCATGCATATTGAGTGTAAACTTCAGGTCCACACCCAACCCCAAGTACGGTATATCAAACATCAATCTATTGCAAACAGTATGAAAACACAATTTCCTGGTCCGTGTTTCTATGGTAACCTCATATATGGTGACAGCCTCTGATAGAGGTGTTGATATAAGAACGACAGCTGCTGTGATAGTCTGCACCCTGAAAAACACACACCCACAGAAATAAATAAAAACATGTTATAAATTGTATGATCTCTATGCACACACCTAAATAAACAAGTTACGTCATTGTTGGTAATTGTTAGGTTTAAAACTTTCCTCAAAAACACATGAATCAGAAAGTTTGGTAGATTCTAGTGGTAAAACAGAACAACTTTGAACAGTCTAAAACAATCCAATCGGAGGTAATTTCAAATAAAAATCTCCAATGAGGTGTCTAATCATAACTTCATTCGTTTCAGTGTTGAAACTAGGCCATGAGCAGCAACAAAGATCATATCATTTTCTCAAATGAACGCAGTCAGAGCAAAGGGCAATAAAGCCGAGACACAACTCCCCGCTCACTCTGAATAATGGGGTCAAGTGCCAGCACTCACTGTAGATTTCATTTCCTCTCCCTGATCTCGTTATCTGGCTTGGGCTTCATTGCGTCTTATTGTCAGTCTGCGTTTTTAAGCCTTTTCCTTGGCTAGGACATTTTAATTGTCTGTCTAGTCACTTCCACTGAGTACTGGCATTGCCAAGGCAAAATGTCAGACACCTATGCATCCCGATGAAGTCATTTAAATCGTGATGTGTGTAATCGTATTCTAAATGGCTTTAATTTGCTAAAGACCAACACCGCATTGATTTAACATGCAGTAATCAGTACGTCTATACAATTTGAGGGAGGCTTTTTTCTTGTTGTATAGAAAATGTTATGCATTTAAAATGCTAGGCAATATTCAAACGTTTTTTTTCTGTGAAAAAAACATTTACAATTTGGAGTTTGTTTCTGCTTTCTTACATCCCAACATGGATGTGTAGAGCTGAACTGCATTATTTTGGTTATCATAAATAACATAACAGATTTATCAAACCAGAGTGTGAACACATTTAATTAACTGTGCATGCAATGCCAGGCTCAGAGAAGAGATGCCCACACGACTATACGACTACAGCACAGTGCCTCAATGCATACAACTTCAGAAGACGTGAACAGACAGAAGCTAATGAAATTCTGTACGCTCTGCCTGACTTTTTGGGCTAACAGCTAACTTTGGCCACAGTCTGAGGCCTTTTAAGGTTATGATATCAAGTCCAATAGAGAATGGTGATGTCTTCCTGCCTGGTGACATCACCAGGTGGTAAATGAGTTTCCCCTCCCCACTCAGAACACTCCCAGACCACTCTTGGTAAGAAGTTGTTTTTGTTTCTTTTTGACTTTTTGATTGAAAACAATCACAGTAATGGACTTAATTTCTACCCAGAAATTATTTGATATTGAGCTAAAAATAACTGCATTGGGCCTTTAAGCTATAATAGTGTAAATGTCATTTTTTGGGATGAATGTGAAAGTGATTCATGTTTGAGATCCCATTAGGAGACATGTTAAGGCATGGTCAACTGGATCAGGCCTCAGGTTGACTTTTCATCTGCTGACTGGAGCTAATGGATCAGATGAAATGACGATTAAGCTTTAGAAGTGGAGTAGGAGTGGGGTGATTGTCTTAAGTACTGAGATGTTGAGATGACTGAAGAAAGATACTCTTATTCACTTCCCTCCACCACAATGAATAGGCCTTTCCATCACCTGATTATTCTCTGGTGCAGAATAGGGCTTATGATGATCACTTTTTGTCTAGCACGTCTGGCAATTGTCAATCTCCTGCTGTGTATGAACGACTTTAAAGTGGTCATTGAGCACCATACACTACGCACCACAAGTAACACGATTTTGAAATGGAATAAGTTGACCATACCTGGTATTCTGTGGAACACTGGGTGAAATAATGTTATGGAGATAGATGTGGTGAAGAGTTGATTGGAGTCAGAGGGCATTGAAGAAGAGGAGAGAGAATTTGTTAGTTTGGCTCATGGAGATGCTTCAGCCTCGAAGTAAAGCAGGAACTTTTGATACATCTTTTTTTATATATTGCATTACCACACTGCACATATGAAGAACACACAGACTTGTAAGTGGAAATCGGGCATCATGCTCCGTAAGACCAGAGAGCTGTTGAGAGGATTATCTCCTCCCGAATATAACACAGCATTACGCTGTATGCAATTTATTTGAAATATTATCTCAGATGATGGAGTGCTGTAATCTGAGTGTTAATGGGAAAACCTCCCACTGAGGGTGACACATGATGGGGGAATACATGAGAGCTAAGTCTCCTTTACAGTACTCTTCTATGTATCAATGTTTAAATGTCACCTGGCTGATCTCAGGTCAGAGAGCATGTCTATCCACAAACTATAGTTACTGTGGTACAATGATATTTGTTGATATTAGGCCTTCCGAGTGGCGCAACGGTCTAAGGCACTGCATTGCAGTGCTTGAGGCATCACTACAGACCCGGGTTTGATCCCAGGCTGTGTTGCAGCTGGCCGCGACCAGCAGACCCATGAGGCGGCGCCCAATTGTCTCAGCGTCGTCCGGGTTAGGGGATGGTTTAGCCGGCCGCGATGTCTTTGTCCCATCATGCTCTAGTGACTTTGGTTGTACGGTGTTTCCTCTGACACATTGGTGCATCTGGCTTCCAGGTTAAATAAGCAGTGTGTCAAGAAGCAGTGCAGCTTGGCAGGGTCACGTTTGGACGCATGGCTCTCAACCTTTGTCTCTCCCGAGTCCGTACAGGAGCTGCAACGATGGAACAAGACTCTAACTACCAATTGGATATCACAAAAAATAGGTCAAATAATATTTGTTGTTGTTTGAGTAATACAAGTGTGATGTCAAATCAAATGTGCACATGTCAATGAATGGTTTAAATGTTTAAGACCAAAACACAGCTGCAAAACATTTAAAGTTAGAGAAATTAAAGATCTGGGAGAAGTCTAGGGTGAAAGGGGAAATATCTAAGATATTCTCAGTGAACACCACTATTTTCTTCTGATTTATTTGCCTAGCTGCTTTTTCAAAATTGGTAACAGTTGATACAATTTATTTGTAGATGCTGTAGCCCATGTCCTTGATAAAGTGTCTTTTCATGAACCTTGCAATAGACTGCATCACAAATACCGTAGATGGCTGGAGCTGCATTCGTGCCTAGAATGAATCAGTCTGGTTTCAATTTTGAACTGACTGGCTGGTTTCTCAAAGAAAAGCCTGACGCTTTCTTGTTCCCCTACAATCTGCCTTCCTCCATTTTCTTCTTCATTTTCTTCGGGGTCCTCTGAAGGATAGATTACAAATGATAAAAGTGGGTTTTGCATCCAATCTCCCCAACACAATGCCCAAGCACTCTGCCATGCCTTCTCTAATGAGGTCATTATTATGCATATCTCAGATATTTGGAGGAATGCGGCTTAAAAGCTTAGACGTTTTAATTGATTAAGTAAAGCAGCCTCCATTTGCAACACAGATGGTTGTGTTCATGAAGGTCATAATATTTGAACGCCATATTCAAGCATTCTAATTAAATATCGCTATATTCTGAATGCTATACAGCGCATTCGGAAAGTATTCAGACCCTTCACTTTTTCCACATTTTGTTACATTACAGCCTTATTCTTAAATGGATTAAATCGTTTCCCCCTTAAATCGTTTCCCCCTTCATCAATCTACACACAACACCCCATAATGACAAGCAAAAACAGGTTTTAAGAAATGTTTTCAAAAAATAATTTAAATAAAATGAAATCTTACATTCACATAAGTATTCAGACCCTTTACTCAGTACTTTGTTGAAGCACATTTGGCATCGATTACAGCATCGAGTCTTCTTGGGTATGATGCTACAAGCTTGACGCTACAAGCTTGGCACACCTGTATTTGGGGAATTTCTCCTATTCTTCTCTGCAGATCCTCTCAAGCTCTGTCAGATTGGATGGGGAGCGTCGCAGGACACACCTATTTTCAGGTCTGTCCAGAGATGTTCAAGTCCGGGCTCTGGCTGGGCAACTCAAAGACATTCAGATACTTCTCCCGAAGCCACTCTTGTGCTGTCTTGGCTGTGTGCTTAGGGTCATTGTCCTGTTAGAAGGTGAACCTTCGCCCCAATCTGAGGTCCTGAGTGCTCTGGAGCAGGTTTTCATCAAGGATCCCTTTGTACTTTGCTTAGTTCATCTTTCCCTTAATTCTGACTAGTCTCCCAGTCCCTGCCACTGAAAAACATCCCCATAGCATGATGCTGCCACCACCATGTTTCACCGGAGGGAGGGTATTGGCCAGGTGGTGAGCGGTGCCTGGTTTTCTCCAGACGTGATGCTTGACATTCAGGCCAAAGAGTTCAATTTTGGTTTCATCAGACCAGAGAATCTTATTTCTCATGGTCTGAAAGTAACCTTTAGTTGCCTTTTGGGAAGCTCCAAGCGGGCTGTCATGTGCCTTTTACTGAGGAGCGTCTTCCGTCTGGCCACTTTACCGTAAAGGCCTGATTGGTGCTGCTGCAGAGATGGTTGTCCTTCTGGAAGTTCTCACATCTCCACAGAGAGCTCTCCACATCTCTGGAGCTCTGTCAGCGTGACCATCGGGTTCCTGGTCACCTCCCTGACCAAGGCCCTTCTCCCCAGATTGCTCAGTTTGGCTGGGCAGCCAGCTCGAGGAAGAGTCTTGGTGGTTCCAAACTTCTTCCATTCAAGAATTATGGAGGCCACTGTTTTCTTGGGGACCTTCAATGCTGCAGACACAATCCTGTCTCTCAGCTCTACGGACAATTCCTTCGACATCATGGCTTGGTTTTTGCTCTGACATGCACTGTCAACTGTGGGACCTTATATAGACAGGTGTGTGTCTTTCCAAATCATGTCCAATCAATTGAATTTACCACAGGTGGACTCCAATCAAATTTTAGAACAGTCTCAAGGATGATCAATGAAAACAGGATGCACCTGAGCTCAATTTCGAGTTTCTGTTTTCGCTTTGTCATTATGGGGTATTGTGTGTAGATTGATTTTATTTTTTGAATCCATTTTAGAATGAGGCTGTAACGTAACAAAATGTGGAAAAAGTCAAGGGGTCTGAATACTTTCCGAATGCACTGTATATAAGTGAATGTCATGCTGCCTTTCCTTAGTCCAGGAAAGCAACACCAAGATGATATTCGATCAGCATCGCCTTGAGACATGAACATCATATTCCTAGTAAAGCAACTCATTCACTACCTTCCTGAAAATTTTCCATAACAATGTATTCTGGAGAGGTATTAATATTTAATGTATGCACAAGCCATTTTTGGAGGTAAAAATCTCTCCTTGACAAATGATCTGTGGTCAGTTTTGAACTGAAATACTGTTCAGATCAGGGAGAAGCACTAAGGTTGTTAATCATGACTTGTAGACTAGCCTGGAGTACAGACTCTTGCAGTAGAGGGGTATTTTACCACTCATTCTCCAGTCTAATGTCACAGCTTTTTATATCACTCTTGTTAGTTTGTCTTAATTATGTTGCAAATCCACTGTACTTAGAGTTGTTAAAGGCTTGTCTCATTATCTTTGCATTACCCTTTTTTATCAGGATGCTCTTACTTGCCAGGTTTGACAGTTTTCAACAAAATGTTACCCTTCATTATGCACTCTTTTAAAAAAGGGTTTCAAAAGAGTTATTCTCTCCCCATTAGATAACCATTTTTGGTTCCAGGTGAAACACTTTTTGGGAAAGGCTTTTGTCATTTCTACACGTGAGGATCACAATGGATCAGATCAGCTTGGCAAAGACTGACAATCACCAGACCCTCTCCCACCCGCAAAGGGGGGGGAGGAGGGAACGGTGGGGGTTTTGACACCTTCACACCCGGTCGTAAAATTTAAGCAGGAGAGAACTCTCTTTCTGTCTCTCTAGTATTGGGATTGAGATGTCTTTTGTCTCCAGAAGACTTTTACCCGCCAAAAACTCTGACGTCCAAAAAGTGGATAATGGAACAAAAATTCTATCATAAAGAATGTGGGAAATGGTCAGTGGGGAGATGTAGAAAACGAATGTGATATTGCTTTTCATTTTGTGATGTTATAAAAAACTGTATGGACCAAATACTGTAACTTGGAATGAATACCCCCTTTATATGTCAAGTTTCCATCCAATACGTTGTGCATAGGATATAAAAAATTATGAAGATATTTGTGTTAAGATAGGAATGGGATTTTAGGAGTCATAGGGGATAACTTCTAATCATATCCTTTGCACAGTAACTAGCCACACCCCGAGTGAGGTCAGAAAAGCGTGTCAATGTGATGGAACCGCCCTTTTCGACCAGAGTGCTTAATAAATGACTGTTATCCATATATAACTTATATATCTTCTAGAGTTTAATTCGGGAGATGGTAACTCGTTTAACAACTTCTTCCGTGGTGCCCCAAATCCTATTGAGTTAGTTGATTCATTTAATCGGGTAACAATTAAACATATTTAGTGGATTAAATAAATAACAGTTATCAGATTAATGAAGGTAAAGTCATGACAAGTTCTACATGGAACCCAATAGGTTTTTACCTGGGACCAAAAGTTTTTTTACCTGGAACCAAAAAGGGTTCTTCAAAGGGATTTCCTATGGGGACAGCCGAAGAACCCTTCCAGGTTCTAGATAGCTGTTATATTATTGCTCCTCTCACCATGTATCCTTGCATTAAAGTCCTTTACACTGAGCTGAATTAGTGGATGTAAATATATACTTGAAATCATGCTCTATTGGTTGCAATTTGAGACACTTTTTTGACCGAAGAGAGCCTTTTGTCACTTCTAAACTCAAACCACAACCATCCACCTTAAGGCAGAGTCTTTCAGTGCTGCTGCTGTGTGACTGGTGCAATTTGACCTCAATGTAGGTTTCAGGGTAATCTAATGTGGGGCAGCAGAGATTGCATTGTATCCATGGGGCCTGCCAGAGACTGCATTTCTGGGAACCTTTGGAGGGACACAAACTGCTTAAAGCAATGCACTTGTGATGGCCACTCTCCGCATTGCATGCATCAGCAGTCTGTTTCAAGGCTCCATCCATCCCCTCTGTGTCAGGTGGGCAGACAATAAAAATATATTTTCCACTAAAATGTAACAGCCCCCTACAAATATGTATCAGTGTGACCAGAAGCAGGCTGTACTGTAATTGAATTATTGAGTCCACTGATAAAATTCTATTATATCCCCAAAATGGTGAGCGTGTGTTCAGGCGGTGTTCTTAACCTTCTGGTCCCCTTGATTTACTGGTTGAAAGTCTATTCCTACAACAATAATGTGGCTCTTTGAAAGATTATCATTGAAAGAATATTAATGATTGAAAAATATCTGACATGTTAAACACTACAGATTTTAACACTACTTTTTTCCCAAAAATGTTATCCCTCACAAGAGCCAAATGAAAAAGCTGCAATGTCACCCAATTCAACTGGAGCAGTAATCCAGCCATGTCCATAGACATCTTGGTATGGAAAGAAACTGACCTGGGATGCATTGCCTCTGGGCTCTGTTGTTCCTTTGTCATGGGCTAATGTTTGCGTGGACACACACATGCCTCCTCAGGGTGAATACTAGTCCCTACCCCTCGGATCACAAGTTCAATTAATTTCACAGTTGGCAGCACCCACAGTCCTTTTGCCCAGCCTGTTGTCTGGGGCTGGAGAGAGATGGAAGAATATGATGTGCCTCGAGCTGCAGTCTCTCCCCCCATGAAGACTCAACTCGCCCAGGGACAGATCTGGTCTGATAGAACCGCTGTGCTGCCTGCCTGCTTCCCTGTCTGCCTGCCTGCCCGCCTGCCTGGCTGACTGTCTGTCTGCACTCGCCTGCCTGCATGCCTGCCTGCCTGGCGGCCTGTCTGCCTGCATGCCTGCCACATATTACAAGTGTCCAGACACAGAGAAAAAAAATGTCCAGACACCTGAAATGATAAGGATACAAGAGGAGATGAGTGTCCAGACACCTGAAATGATAAGGATACAAGAGGAGATGAGAGTGTCCAGACACCTGAAATGATAAGGATACAAGAGGAGATGAGAGTATCAAGACACCTGAAATGATAAGGATACAAGAGGAGATGAGAGTGTCTAGACACCTGAAATGATAAGGATACAAGAGGAGATGAGAGTATCAAGACACCTGAAATGATAAGGATACAAGAGGAGATGAGAGTGTCCAGACACCTGAAATGATAAGGATACAAGAGGAGATGAGTGTCCAGACACCTGAAATGATAAGGATACAAGAGGAGATGAGAGTATCAAGACACTTGAAATGATAAGGATACAAGAGGAGATGAGAGTATCAAGACACCTGAAATGATAAGGCTACAAGAGGAGATGAGTGTCCAGACACCTGAAATGATAAGGATACAAGAGGAGATGAGAGTGTCCAGACACCTGAAATGATAAGGATACAAGAGTAGATGAGTGTCTAGACACCTGAAATGATAAGGATACAAGAGGAGATGAGTGTCCAGACACCTGAAATGATAAGGATACAAGAGGAGATGAGTGTCCAGACACCTGAAATGATAAGGATACCAGAGGAGATGAGTGTCCAGACACCTGAAATGATAAGGATACAAGAGGAGATGAGAGTATCAAGACACCTGAAATGATAAGGATACAAGAGGAGATGAGAGTGTCCAGACACCTGAAATGATAAGGATACAAGAGGAGATGAGAGTGTCCAGACACCTGAAATGATAAGGATACAAGAGGAGATGAGAGTGTCCAGACACCTGAAATGATAAGGATACAAGAGGAGATGAGAGTGTCCAGACACCTGAAATGATAAGGATACAAGAGGAGATGAGAGTGCTAAATGCATCATTACTGCTCCATAAAGGCAAATTATTTATTTTCCTTTCCTATAAAACATCTTAGATGTTATTTAGTCATGTTTCTGTATTTTACTCTATATTATTGAACCCCATCACACCAAAAATATTCTGATATGTGATAATCTAAACCCAAGCCGATGCATAAGACTCTAATTTGACTTAGTTAATTATAGTTGAAAGGTAACATTTATAGTTGAAAGGTAACATTTTTTGCCAGTAAATCATAGTTTGCCGTTGTAATCAACTTGGCTATATAAAAAATAAAGATTCTCAAGATTTTGGTGTTAGAAAATGCCATTACTGATGGGCGGTGTCGACAGTTCATGAGAACGTGCACCACAATGATTTGTTTGAAGACAAATAGCTGCTATTATAAGATATGGCCTTCAAAGCCACTGTTCTCCATGGCCAGATTAATGGGACCAGCCTCTTGCCGATATCACACTGCAACATGATGAACGGGAAATTAGCATAAAAGACTCCTTGCATTCTCTTAATGAGCTTTAATAAAAAGTGGCCACACAGCATGAGGAAATGGTCCTGATTGATGTCTCACATTATTGGGGATTGCACCCCTCAGAACTCCAAAAACCTTGTGTTCTGCCTGGTTCTCCTGCCCTCTCTCTCTATCCCTCTCCTTCTCTCTCCATCTCTCTCTTCTTCTCTCTCATTCTCTCTGTCAGTACTGCCTGCTGCTGAAGCCTGGTTCCTTCCTTTCCAGGACAACACCCAAGGGACAGTCTAGTGATAACAGGCCTGTCATACCGGCCCACTCTCGGCTCTCACACCTCTATTTTATTCAATAGCACAGTTCTGAAGTCAACCCGCGTTTTCCTTCATGCCACAAATATTAGATTTTTCATATCCCTAAGCAACAACTCCCTTCATCAGGGTGTCTTCAATGTGAACAACACAGAGCTGTGTTTCTGAATGGGTTATGGATTTGTTTAGGATGTCAATACTATGTTCGTGTTACAGGTCTGAGAGAGAGTTAACACGCTGTGCTTCCCTGCAACGCTGCTGGGTTTTCACGCTCAACAGTTTCTCATGTGTATCAAGAATGGTCCACCACCCAAAGGACATCCAGACAACTTGACACAACTGTGGGAAGTATTAGAGTCAACATGGGCCTGCATCCCTGTGGAACGCTTTCGACACATTATAGAGTCCATGCCCGACGAATTGAGGCTGTTCTGAGAGCAAAAGGGTTTGCAAATCAATATTAGGAAGGTGTTCCTAATGTTTTGAACACTCAGTGTGTATATATATATATATATATATATATATATATATATATATATATATATATATACTGTATACATGTGAGGGAAAATGTACTGCTCTAGTGTATGGACCTGTCCTTCTTCCTCTTGTCACTCTAAATCTACTCTGAGGCGTTGTCTAATGAAGCAGCCAGCGGAGAGTGTATGATGATTATGGATCAGCCGCAATTGTGATTTTGGGACGCCATTCCACCGAGCTGCAATTACCAGCCATTTGTGGCTGGAATGAGAGCTTGTCGCTTGCAGCTCAATGTTCCACCACCACCATTATGCCGAAAAGCTAAAGGATTTGATGTGCATAACAAAACACACATCTCATTGCTCGTTCTGATTTGCACTCACTGCAGTTTTCTCTCTCTCTGATGAGCTGATTGTGGATATTCCTGTGTGTGTGTATGTGTGTGTGTGCGTGTGTGTGTGTGTGTGTGTGTGTGTGTGTGTGTGTGTGTGTGTGTGTGTGTGTGTGTGTGTGTGTGTGTGTGTGTGTGTGTGTGTGTGTGTGTGTGTGTGTGTGTGTGTGTGTGTGTGTGTGTGTGTGTGTGTGTGTGTGTGTGTGTTTGTGTGCACCTGTGTCTCTATTTATGAGTAAATACATTCTGAAAAATGTAGACACGCCATCGGCTTTCCACATCAGCTAAGAGATTGTCCCTCCCTGTACACATCACAGCCAACAAACCCCCAATTACACAGCCTCGCCTGGGCTTCTTGCAGTGTTTTGGCATTTGGGTGTCAGATGGTTTGTATCTCTCAGCCATTTGCTCCATTTGTGTCAGCTTTGGTCCAGCTTTGAATGAGCTATCCCTTCAACGTAATGGCAGAACCTCCCTTTACAGAACAACAGCCTTTCTTCAATAGCAGCACTGAGTGTCTGGGCCACATACAGCACAGTACTGTAGCTGTCCTGCTATGCATGCTAGATCTGCTCTCCCTGGTATTAGTATTCAGACAGGTGTGGTATGGTCACTGCTGCTCTTCTGGTGTCGGCTAGCTTGTTGGCGTCATGCTGACAGAAGCAATTCCATGTCCACCACTGCCCTGTGCTGCTCTCTCCTCATAATAGATATTGACAGGTGGAGTGCAGATAACACTAATCTCCATCCTAACATGATTGGATATGTCATAGAGGGCTTTTTCATCATTATAGCATTCAATTCACAACTTTGTCGGCCCGCTAATAGCATTTCATGCTAGCATACGCCGTGCCCTGTAGCTGAATGGCTGTGTAATTGTCACCCTTCCTCTCTTCTCTGGTTCCTCGTGCTCCAGCCCAGCAGGTAATAAGCCCTGCCAGTGATCTTATACTTCATCTTTACTTCAACCCCCAAGCTGAAGGCTGCGTGGTTTCCTCATCTCTCGCTAGTGTCCGACTGTTTCCCTGTTTACATAAAAAATGCTGTTTTATAACTTGCCATCAAAATGCAGTTGATGAATAATGCATGTCTCTTATTAATGAGCTTATGGAGCACGCAACCCTAATACAGATAGAGACAGCATATATCCCTGCCCTAATAAAAGGTTGTGTATCTACAGTGGGGCAAAAAAGTATTTAGTCAGCCACCAATTGTGCAAGTTCTCCCACTTAAAAAGATGAGAGAGGCCTGTAATTTTCATCATAGGTACACTTCAACTATGACAGACAAAATGAGAAAAAAAATCCAGAAAATCACATTGTAGGATTTTTTATGAATTTATTTGCAAATTATGGTGGAAAATAAGTATTTGGTCAATAACAAAAGTTTATCTCAATACTTTGTTATATACCCTTTGTTGGCAATGACAGAGGTCAAACGTTTTCTGTAAGTCTTCACAAGGTTTTCACACACTGTTGCTGGTATTTTGGCCCATTCCTCCATGCAGATCTCCTCTAGAGCAGTGATGTTTTGGGGCTGTTTGCTGGGCAACACGGACTTTCAACTCCCTCCAAAGATTTTCTATGGGGTTGAGATCTGGAGACTGGCTAGGCCACTCCAGGACCTTGAAATGCTTCTTACGAAGCCACTCCTTCGTTGCCCGGGCGGTGTGTTTGGGATCATTGTCATGCTGAAAGACCCAGCCACGTTTCATCTTCAATGCCCTTGCTGATGGAAGGAGGTTTTCACTCAAAATCTCACGATACATGGCCCCATTCATTCTTTCCTTTACACGGATCAGTCGTCCCGGTCCCTTTGCAGAAAAACAGCCCCAAAGCATGATGTTTCCACCCCCATGCTTCACAGTAGGTATGGTGTTCTTTGGATGCAACTCAGCATTCTTTGTCCTCCAAACACGACGAATTGAGTTTTTACCAAAAAGTTCTATTTTGGTTTCATCTGACCATATGACATTCTCCCAATCTTCTTCTGGATCATCCAAATGCTCTCTAGCAAACTTCAGACGGGCCTGGACATGTACTGGCTTAAGCAGGGGGACACGTCTGGCACTGCAGGATTTGAGTCCCTGGCGGCGTAGTGTGTTACTGATGGTAGGCTTTGTTACTTTGGTCCCAGCTCTCTGCAGGTCATTCACTAGGTCCCCCCCGTGTGGTTCTGGGATTTTTGCTCACCGTTCTTGTGATCATTTTGACCCCACGGGGTGAGATCTTGCGTGGAGCCCCAGATCGAGGGAGATTATCAGTGGTCTTGTATGTCTTCCATTTCCTAATAATTGCTCCCACAGTTGATTTCTTCAAACCAAGCTGCTTACCTATTGCAGATTCAGTCTTCCCAGCCTGGTGCAGGTCTACAATTTTGTTTCTGCTGTCCTTTGACAGCTCTTTGGTCTTGGCCATAGTGGAGTTTGGAGTGTGACTGTTTGAGGTTGTGGACAGGTGTCTTTTATACTGATAACAAGTTCAAACAGGTGCCATTAATACAGGTAACGAGTGGAGGACAGAGGAGCCTCTTAAAGAAGAAGTTACAGGTCTGTGAGAGCCAGAAATCTTGCTTGTTTGTAGGTGACCAAATACTTATTTTCCACCATAATTTGCAAATAAATTCATAAAAAATCCTACAATGTGATTTTCTGGATTTTTTTTTCTCATTTTGTCTGTCATAGTTGAAGTGTACCTATGATGAAAATTACAGGCCTCTCTCATCTTTTTAAGTGGGAGAACTTGCACAATTGGTGGCTGACTAAATACTTTTTTGCCCCACTGTATATACAATATATAGATGTAAATTAATCCTTCAAATAACCTGCCTGACATTGTCTTTAATATGGTGTGATGTTTCCAACTGTATGAGCAAACTAATGAAATATAAAGACAGGGGGAATGTTTTACATTTTAGCAGATGCTCTTATCCAGAGTGACTTACAGGAGCAATTAGGGTTAAGTGCCTTGCTCAAGGGCATACCGACAGATTTTTCACCTACTCGGCTCGGGAATTTGACCCAGCGACCTTTCAGTTACTGGCCCAACGCACAGTGTCTCCCGACCCCTCCTGTCTCAGCCTCCAGTATTTATGCTGCAGTAGTTTATGTGTCGGGGGCTAGGGTCAGTTTGTTATATCTGGAGTATTTCTCCTGTCTTATCTGGTGTCCTGTGTGAATTATGCTACTATGCTCTCTCTGATTCTCTCTCTCTGATTCTCTCTCTCTGATTCTCTCTCTCTTTTTCTTTCTCTCTTTCTCACTCGCTTTCTTTCTTTCTTTCTTTCTTTCTTTCTTTCTTTCTTTCGCTCTCTCGGAGGACCTGAGCCCTAGGACCATGCCTCAGGACTACCTGGCCTGATGACTCCTTGCTGTCCCCAGTCCACCTGGCCGTACTGCTGCTCCAGTTTCAACTGTCCTGCCTGCGGCTATGGAACCCTGACCTGTTCACCGGGCGTGCTACCTGTCCCAGACCTGCTGTTTTTAACTCTCTAGAGACAGCAGGAGCGGTAGAGATACTCTGAATGATTGGCTATGAAAAGCCAACTGACATTTACTCCTGAGGTGCTGACCTGTTGCACCCTTGAAAACCACTGTGATTATTATTATTTGACCCTGCTGGTCATCTATGAACATTTGAACATCTTGGCCATGTTCTGTTATAATCTCCACCCGGCATAGCCAGAAGAGGACTGGCCACCCCTCATAGCCTTTTTCCTATCTAGGTCTCTTCCTAGGTTCTGGCCTTTCTAGGGAGTTTTTCCTAGCCACCGTGCTTCTACACCTGCATTGCTTGCTGTTTGGGGTTTTAGGCTGGGTTTCTGTACAGCACTTTGAGATATCAGCTGATGTAATAAGGGCTTTATCAATACATTTGATTTGATTTTGATTTGATTTGACTTAACCACTAGGCTACCATCCGCCACTTCAGGAGCTCATAACATTAAGTCACACAGAGATAATCACAACGTTATAGCGTACAGTGCCCTTGCTTTTCAACATAGTAAGAGATACAGACAGTTATGAATGGAATGCTATGTAAAGGATAGAATGAATAGGAGTCTCTTAAACCTGAGGAGAACTATAATAAGGTATACCAGCCTCCCAAGGACTTTTACCTGCATCACACTTAACGTGTGCTTTAATGTGTGAGATCACAAATACAAATTCCCTACAAAAGGCTATACAGTTATGTTTGTATTGCTGTGCAAGTTGGTGTATCATTTTCACAAAGCACATTCATACAACATGATACAAATGTGAAAATCATTTAACTGAATAGTAAACACTGTCGCACACACTGAATCCTAACTCAAGCTCAACAGGCACATTGGAATTCAAGGAGGCTCTGCGATTCTATTCTGAAGTGGTACGTCCTCAAGAATAAATGCACCAACTCCTGATATGGAGATGGGAGAAAGATAATTATATTTCCAATTTGAGATAAAGACACTTTGGGATAAGTAAGCAATGAATGAATGCATATCTAGGTGTTTCCATGCCAATTCATAATGCAGAGTACCATCAAAACTCAGATGGCATCAATATGCATATTGCTCTTGCACGCGCACACACACCATACATGCTGATCCATCTCAGGCACTTCAAATGTGATTTCACTGGACAAACACACACAACAGCAGTGCATAATGCATGAAATGACCATGGATCACTAGAGGTGATGTGAGGGTATCAGTGTGTTTATCAGAAAGAAACATGAATTTGTTCTTAACTGACTTGCCTAGTTAAATAAACGTAAAATAAAACAAATAAAATAAATAAGAAAAATCAGAAGGCTAGCGGATAGAGAGCTGAGTCCCAGCCCACAGCCACCCAGGCCACTGTTAAAGGCATGTGGGACTAAGGGAGCATGAGACTCATGAAGCCAACCTAATCACTTCCTTTAGCCTGCTTCTTTAATAGACAGGCTGAATAAGGATTATAATCAATTCATATTGTGCATTTGGCTGTTCCAGATTCCTACAGCACAGAGCAGAGGCTGTACACTGCTCAGAGACATGCTCATCAGGAGAGAGAAGGAAAACACAGCTTGTGCCAATGTGGCTCTTGCTGAGAACAGAAAGGAACAAGGTCAGTGAGAGCAGTGTCGCTCGATAGCCTTTATGGGTTTGTGAACTATTCACAAGGATCTTTTATACATCTGAATTCATCTATGATTTACCTTCACCCTGCTGCATTGATTGACTGATTGATTTTGGATTACGATCGAAAAGAATGTCAAGATTATCTAAAATACCAGTTGCAAACAATTTGTTCACATATTCATATGTAACGCAACATTTGGCACACTATGACACAAACTGTTATGTCACAACAGACATGACCTTAACAAGAAGCACTTTAGATGTCTTGCAAGAGCGCTAACTCTGAATAGTACCCTGGTTCTTAAAATAAAAATGGATTGCGCCTCTTTCCAAAGACAGGCAACAAAGAGAATATTCTCCCATCAACTATATCACCATGAATAAATCCTTTAGAATTTCTACCTGTCTTTTTTTAGACAGAAAACTCATAATAGTGGGGAGAGAGTCGTATGCGTGTGAAGGTAGAGAGTTCTGTGCCTCCGTCACAATGGCCCAATATTACAGTCCGTCTTGGTGCTCAGGCCTGTCCATTAGGATCAAGCTGGCAGGGCCATGCGTGGCATGCCTCTCCTCCTCCCCTGGCTGTCACACAGCCGAAGGGCACAGTGAAGTGGTCACAGTAGACTGGTCAGGAGGGGCGATGGAGTCCTGGGCGGCTCGCGCTACTGGGAGGTTACTCAGGGGTCAAGCTTTTAACACCCTCCCAGTCTGGCGTGAACAGTAGAGGTCACAGCTAAGACACTCTGCCCAGCCATTTCCTTTTCCACTTGTCTTGGAACCGTAACACTTAACTACAGGGCGTGGTACACCTTTACTCCTCTGACTGTGCCTCTTAGTGATATAGTGGGGCGGCAGGTAGCCTAGTGGTTAGACCGTTGGGCCAGGAACCGAAAGGTTGCTAGATCGAATCCCTGAGCTGCCAAGGAAAAAATCTGTTGTTCTGCCCCTGAACAAGGCAGTTAATTAACCCACTATTCCTAGGCCATCTTTGTAAATAAGAATTTGTTCATAAATGACTTCCCCTACCAATGTGGAGCCTCAGGGATTAGAGAAAAAGGGAGTGGGAGGGCTGCAGCACTGTCCCTATGAGACAAGGTCACCTTAAATGGATTGGGATGAGGAGAAACCAATTCCCCCTGGGACAAAATCAGGGAGCAACTTATGAAAAAATAATTAAGCAGGATGCACATCAGTGGATGTCACAGCCAGAGGGGTAGGGGTGAGGGGGGGACACAAAAAATCCTTAAGACAAGGGTAATGTTTGTTCACTTGATATCTGAAATTGTCGCGATGGACAAAGGATAATTTTTTTAACCTCAAAAACAGTTTGGTTTTGTGAAAGGAGTTACTTTTGAAGGAAAAAGGCCTGGAGTTCAGAATGACGAAATTACATTTGAAACAATATTATGAAATATTCGACCGACATTAGTCTACGCCCAATGCCCTCCCATTTTTGTCTTAAGTCAGTTAGGACAAACAGATTAGCATTTATTACATTCGTAACATAACTTAGCTTTGGTAAGATTTTTATTTTCACAACCAATTAGTAATTTGCAAGGTTAATGTCTCATTTGAGGACAAATCATTTCTAACTCTGATTTATGGCTGTTCCTGTCACAGCCGCCAAATGAAGTAGACCAAAGCGCAGCATAGTGAGCGTACATATTCCTCTTTATTAGGATGACGCCGACAAAAACAATAAACAATACAAAAACAACCGTGAAGCTTAAGGCTATAGTGCCACAAACAAAGACAACCTCCCACAAAGACAGGTGGGAAAAAGGGCTACCTAAGTATGGTTCTCAATCAGAGACAACGATAGACAGTTGATTGAGAACCCTACCCGGCCAAAACATAGAAATACAAATAATAGAACTAAAGAACATATAATACCCACCCCAAACCACACCCTGACCAAACCAAATAGAGACATAAAAAGGCTCTCTAAGGTCAGGGCGTGACAGTACCGCCCCCCCCCCCAAAGGTGCGGACTCCGGCCGCAAAACCTGAACCTATAGGGGAGGGTCTGGGTGGGCATCTATCCACGGTAGTGGCTCAGGTGCGGGACGCAGAACCCGCTCCACCACTGGCTCACCCCACTTTGGTGGCACCTCTGGTGCGGGGACCCTCGTCGCCGACCCCGGACCGGGCACCGTCGCTGGGGACCCTGGACCGGGCACTGTCGCTGGAGGCTCCAGACCGGAGACCGTCGCTGGAGGCTTCGTGCTATGGATCATCACTGGAGGCTTCTTGCCATGGATCATCACTGGAGGCTTCGTGCCATGGATCATCACTGGAGGCTTCGTGCCATGGATCATCACTGGAGGCTTCTTGCCATGAATCATCACTGGAGGCTTTGTGCCATGGATCATCACTGGAGGCTTCTTGCCATGGATCATCACTGGAGGCTTCGTGCCATGGATCATCACTGGAGGCTTCTTGCCATGGATCATCACTGGAGGCTTCTTGCCATGGATCATCACTGGAGGCTTCTTGCCATGGATCATCATTGGAGTGAGGAGACGTATGGGCAGTCTGGTACGTGGAGCTGCCACAGGGCTCACCAGGCTGGGGAGACATACAGGAGGCTTAGTTCTGGGCGCAGGCACAGGACTCACCAGGCTGGAGAGACATACAGGAGGCCTTGTCCTTGACAGAGGCACCGGATACACTGGGCTGTGGAGGCGCACTGGAGGTCTCGAGCTTAGAGCCTGCACAACCCGTCCTGGCTGGGTGGTTATCTTCACCCTGCAAATGCGGGGCGCTGGCACAGGACACACTGGGCTGTGCAGACGTACCGGAGACACAGTGCGCAGAGCCGGCGCAGGATATACTGGGCCGAGGAGGCGCACTGGAGGTCTGGAGAGCAGGGCTGGCACAACCCCTCCTGGCTGGATGCTCACCCTAGCCCGGTAGATGCGGGGAGCTGGGATGTATCGCACTGGGCTGGGAACACGCATTGGAGACACCGTGCGCTCCACCGCATAACACGGTGCCTGACCAGTACGACGCTCGCCACGGTAAGCACGAGGAGTTGGCTCAGGTCTCCAACCTGACTCAGCCAATCTCCTCGTGTTCCCCCCCCAAAACATTTTTTGGGGGGCTGCCTCTCGGGCTTCCTTGCTAGCCGTGTTCTCTCGTAACGATGCCGTTCCACCTTTGCTGCCTCCAGCTCCTCCTTGGGACGACGATATTCCCCAGCCTGCCTCCAGGGTCCTTTACCGTCCAGGATTTCCTCCCAAGTCCATGAGTCCCCCTTACCACGCTGCTTGGTCCTTTTGTGGTGGGAGATTCTGTCACGGCCGTCAACAGAAGTAGACCAAGGTGCAGCGTGGTGAGCGTACATATTCCTCTTTATTAGGATGATGCCGACAAAAACAATGAACAATACAAAAACAACCGTGATGCTTAAGGCTATAGTGCCACAAACAAAGACAACCTCCCACAAAGACAGGTGGGAAAAAGGGCTACCTAAGTATGGTTCTCAATCAGAGACAACGATAGACAGCTGATTGAGAACCCTACCCGGCCAAAACATAGAAATACAAATAATAGAACTAAAGAACATAGAATACCCACCCCAAATCACACCCTGACCAAACCAAATAGAGACATAAAAAGGCTCTCTTAGGTCAGGGTGTGACAGTTCCACTCCAATATACCTCTAATCTGTCAAACATCTTGGATAGTTTTATTGTAACAATAAGATTTTCTATCTCAAATTCTCCAACAACCTTGCAATGACCTCCAAACAATGCAGGAAGAAGCCCATCCCTCTTCAGAAACTCCTCCAAGTGGAGATACTTATATCAGCTGGCAGATATATCTTCACCAGCTTCAAAAACACCTTTTATCAATTCAATGTTTGTCATTTAGATGAATGAAGTGGAATCTCCTGAAGGATTTCCTCTGTGGCAGCTGCTTGGCCTTTAGCTGTGTCTAATAAATCTGTTGTGGTCCACAGTGGCTAAATGGACACGTCTGCCTGGCCAATCCATCATGGAAGAGTGGAGATGGATAGACATTGCCAATTCAAACCACTCACTGATATCATTTATAAATCACACTCACTGCACAAGCCTTCCAACAGACACTTCACTAGCCAGCCACAAAAACTATCTCCTGTGAGCTATATGAGCTTGCTACTTTACGTTAGCATGCAGCCCCATAGTGCCTGTATCAGTAGAGTGTACGCCCCCACAGAGAACTAAAGGATTTTGCTCAATAAAATTTGAGGTCATTCCTATTGTACTAAGCAGTTGTTTTTCTTGTAACTATCTTGATTGTAGACTCCGTTATATCTCCCTATTCGCATATGGATATTCATGAATACATATTTACAGTACCACGTGAATGCATGGGGAAAAGAATATCAGAATATCATAACACACACTTGAAATTAACTTGAAAGGAATTTAGGGACTGAAGAGAGATGCTAGAGATACAGTATGGTGTACTGTAGCAGGGTTACAGTATGGTGTATTGTAGCAGGGTTACAGTATGGTGTATTGTAGCAGGGTTACAGTATGGTGTATTGTAGCAGGGTTACAGTATGGTGTATTGTAGCAGGGTTACAGTATGGTGTATTGTAGCAGGGTTACAGTATGGTGTATTGTAGCAGGGTTACAGTATGGTGTATTGTAGCAGGGTTACAGTATGGTGTATTGTAGCAGGGTTACAGAATGGTGTATTGTAGCAGGATTACAGAATGGTGTATTGTAGCAGGGTTACAGTATGGTGTATTGTAGCAGGGTTACAGTATGGTGTATTGTAGCAGGGTTACAGTATGGTGTATTGTAGCAGGGTTACAGTATGGTGTACTGTAGCAGGGTTACAGTATGGTGTATTGTAGCAGGGTTACAGTATGGTGTATTGTAGCAAGGTTACAGTATGGTGTATTGTAGCAGGGTTACAGTATGGTGTACTGTAGCAGGGTTACAGTATGGTGTATTGTAGCAGGGTTACAGTATGGTGTATTGTAGCAGGGTTACAGTATGGTGTATTGTAGCAGGGTTACAGTATGGTGTATTGTAGCAGGGTTACAGTATGGTGTATTGTAGCAGGGTTACAGTATGGTGTACTGTAGCAGGGTTACAGTATGGTGTATTGTAGCAGGGTTACAGTATGGTGTATTGTAGCAGGGTTACAGTATGGTGTATTGTAGCAGGGTTACAGTATGGTGTATTGTAGCAGGGTTACAGTATGGTGTATTGTAGCAGGGTTACAGTATGGTGTACTGTAGCAGGGTTACAGTATGGTGTATTGTAGCAGGGTTACAGTATGGTGTATTGTAGCAGGGTTACAGTATGGTGTATTGTAGCAGGGTTACAGTATGGTGTATTGTAGCAGGGTTACAGTATGGTGTATTGTAGCAGGGTTACAGTATGGTGTACTGTAGCAGGGTTACAGTATGGTGTATTGTAGCAGGGTTACAGTATGGTGTATTGTAGCAGGGTTACAGTATGGTGTATTGTAGCAGGGTTACCGTATGGTGTATTGTAGCAGGGTTACAGTATGGTGTATTGTAGCAGGGTTACAGTATGGTGTACTGTAGCAGGGTTACAGTATGGTGTATTGTAGCAGGGTTACAGTATGGTGTATTGTAGCAGGGTTACAGTATGGTGTATTGTAGCAGGGTTACAGTATGGTGTATTGTAGCAGGGTTACAGTATGGTGTATTGTAGCAGGGTTACAGTATGGTGTACTGTAGCAGGGTTACAGTATGGTGTATTGTAGCAGGGTTACAGTATGGTGTATTGTAGCAGGGTTACAGTATGGTGTATTGTAGCAGGGTTACAGTATGGTGTATTGTAGCAGGGTTACAGTATGGTGTATTGTAGCAGGGTTACAGTATGGTGTATTGTAGCAGGGTTACAGTATGGTGTATTGTAGCAAGGTTACAGTTAGGTGTATTGTAGCAGGGTTACAGTATGGTGTATTGTAGCAGGGTTACAGTATGGTGTACTGTAGCAGGGTTACAGTATGGTGTGTTGTAGCAGGGTTACAGTATGGTGTACTGTAGCAGGGTTACATTATGGTGTATTGTAGCAGGGTTACAGTATGGTGTATTGTAGCAAGGTTACAGTATGGTGTATTGTAGCAGGGTTACAGTATGGTGTATTGTAGCAGGGTTACAGTATGGTGTACTGTAGCAGGGTTACAGTATGGTGTATTGTAGCAGGGTTACAGTATGGTGTATTGTAGCAGGGTTACAGTATGGTGTATTGTAGCAGGGTTACAGTATGGTGTATTGTAGCAGGGTTACAGTATGGTGTATTGTAGCAGGGTTACAGTATGGTGTATTGTAGCAGGGTTACAGTATGGTGTATTGTAGCAGGGTTACAGTATGGTGTATTGTAGCAGGGTTACAGTATGGTGTATTGTAGCAGGGTTACAGTATGGTGTATTGTAGCAAGGTTACAGTATGGCGTATTGTAGCAGGGTTACAGTATGGTGTATTGTAGCAGGGTTACAGTATGGTGTATTGTAGCAGGGTTACAGTATGGTGTATTGTAGCAGGGTGACAGTATGGTGTATTGTAGCAAGGTTACAGTATGGCGTATTGTAGCAGGGTTACAGTATGGTGTATTGTAGCAGGGTTACAGTATGGTGTATTGTAGCAGGGTTACAGTATGGTGTATTGTAGCAGGGTTACAGTATGGTGTATTGTAGCAGGGTCACCCCCCTTGGCATTTTTCCTATTTTGTTTCCTTACAACCTGGAATTAAAATAGATTTTTTGGGGGGGCTGTATTATTTGATTTACACAACATGCCTACCACTTTGAAGATGCAGAATATGTTTCATTGTGAAACAAACAAGAAATAAGACAAAAAGCTGAAAACTTGAGCATGCATAACTATTCACTAATCTTGAAGTTATACCTCAGATTATCAATTGGATTGAGGTCTGGGCTTTGACTAGGCCATTCCAAGACATTTAAATGTTTTCCCTTAAACCACTTGAGTGTTGCTTTAGGGTCATTGTCCTGCTGGAAGGTGAACCTGTGTCCCAGTCTCAAATCTCTGGAAGACTGAAACAGGTTTCCCTCAAGAATTTCTCTGTATTTAGCGCCATCCATCATTCCTTCAATTCTGACCAGTTTCCCAGTCCCTGCCAATGAAAAACATCCCCACGGTACGATGCTGCCACCACCATGCTTCATTTTGGGGATGGCGTTCTCGGGGTGATGAGAGGTGTTGGGTTTGCACCAGACATAGCGTTTTTCTTAATGGCCAAAAGCTACATTTTAGTCTCATCTGACCAGAGTACCTTCTTCCATATGTTTGGGGAGTCTCCCACATACCTTTTGGTGAACACCAAATGTATTTTCTTAATTCTTTCTTTAAGCAATGGATTTTTTCTGGCCACTCTTCCGTAAAGCCCAGCTCTGTGCAGTGTACGGCTTAAAGTGGTCCTATGGACAGATACTCCAATCTCCGCTGTGGAGCTTTGCAGCACCTTCAGGGTTATCTTTGGTCTCTTTGTTGCCTCTGATTAATGCCCTCCTTGCCAGTTCCGTGAGTTTTGGGTGGCGGCCCTCTCTTGGCAGGTTTGTTGAGGCGCCATATTCTTTCAATTTTTTTATAATGGATTTAATGGTGCTCTGTGGGATGTTCAAAGTTACTGATATTTTTTTATAACCCAACCCTGATCTGTACTTCTCCACAACTTTGTCCCTGACCTGTTTGGAGAGCTCCTTGGTCTTCATGGTGCCTCTTGCTTGGTAATGCCCATTGCTTAGTGGTGTTGCAGACTCTGGGGCCTTTCAGAACAGGTGTATATATACTGAGATGATGTGACAAATCACGTGACACTTAGATTGCACACAGGTGGACTTTATTTAACAAATCATGTGACTTCTGAAGGTAATTGGTTGCACCAGATCTTATTTAGGGGCTTCATAGCATAGGGGGTGAATACATATACACGTACCACTTTTCCGTTCTTTATTATTATTATTTTTTTCACTTCACAAATTTTGACTATTTTGTTTATGTCCATTACATGAAATCCAAATAAAAATCCATTTAAATTACAAGTTGTAATGCAACAAAATAGGAAAAATGCCAAGAGGGGTGAATTCTTTTGCAAGGCACTGTATATATCGTAATGACCTGGCTAGATCATAAATGAACAATTGTCCAGACAAAGAATTTAGTTTACAAATTCCAAATTTAATAACCAAACTGAACACAGGCTACTGTTTGGCCATAACCCACGCCAAATAAGGATACCCGTATAAATCAACCGTGACTGTCTCTTGTTAAGACCAGACGTGAGAGAGAGAACAATGGCTAAGCATGGTCTTAAACTGGTGATGCTCCACCCCCCAGCCAAACCCCCCCACACCGCCCACCCGCCGCTCCACCAACCATCAGGATGCCCGGTACCAGAACATTCCAGGCATTCCCGTGGTTGGCAGATAGCAGTTTGACTGGCATGTCGGACCCCGTGAACACTGGGTACTGGTAAGTACAACACAACCAACGAACAGCATAACACATAACACACAGCTGTCTGTGCAGGTCACAACAATATATATAAATATAATAAAGAAAACACGACAAATAAGAAATAAGAGAGTAAGAGAGTAAGCTATATACTGGGTCAGTGCCAATACCGGCGGTAAAACTGGTGATAGTAATAGGAGGTACAGGGAGCAGACAGAGAGCCTGTTGACAGCCAGCTGTTTGAGGTGGAAAGGTCCTCGTCTTTGTAATGACAGTTACTGTAACACCAGGCAGCAGTGATGTGGCCTAACAGGAAGGCAGAGGATTGCTGTTCAAACCCCAATTAGCCTACCTAATTTTCACATACATTCGTTGTATAAAGATATGAACATATTGAACAAACCTTATGGATTTGCAAGGAAATATTTGAATTTGAATTAGAAGCAAATGTAAAACAGTATTTGTTTTTGTCACTTGGTAAAATACCACTTACCTTGCAGACACCTAAAATTTACAAGAAGTGGTTATGAAATTGCAGACACAATAACACTATCAGAATGTGTCTCGTCACACACACGCGCACACGCACACGCACACACACACACACACACACACACACACACACACACACACACACACACACACACACACACACACACACACACACACACACACACACACACACACACACACACACACTGTTAATCATGACATAGCAACCATTTTAATGCTTGTCACCCTCCTTGTCTATCCTAATCATCTACAGAACCCATGACTGCTTCATACTTTGGAGAACAGACCAGCACAGACATTGAAGCCTGCTTTCCACTCCTCCTTGTGGAGTTGTTTGTCTATGTTCAGCATTAGGTACACCAGACAGCCATGCTTTCTGAAAGCTGTACTGGGCTGGTTAATGATAGTGGCAGGGCGTCTGCTCTGATGCCCTGCATTATGAGGAGCTGGTGCGATTAGCCGTCAAACCCACTCTATGGGCACAGGGTCTAGGTGTGTGAAGTGTGTGAGAGTGGTCTTATCTGGCGGGAGCAGAAAGCAGGTGTGTGGCTGTTTTCCGGCAGGAAGCAGGGGTCTCCATAGTGAGAATGAGTTACATACTGTAGGAGATATTAGGAACGTCCAGATCTCCCTGCCAGGACAGCTGCCCTAAATCGTCTACAGAGTGCTGCGCTGCAAAGACAGAGAACAGCCACTTGTTTACTACTTAGCTTTATGCACCAACTCTAGCTATTACCATCTTATACTACCAGATTAAGAACATTTAGTTTTCTATGTTGCAATTCAGTCTATTTATATTTCGACTGATAAATTCAATAGGTGTATATCATAATGTAGTTTTCTTGGCATTTGACAGGAAGTCACTTATGTACAACTATCATCAATAATTTTAAGCCTCCTTAGAGAGCGGAGACAAGACTCTCTCAGCTTAACTGACTCCATTGTTCTCGTACAGTAGACAGTTCTGTACACAGTGATCTGGCACGAAGAAGAGTTGGAGGATGTGACAAGTACAGCATGCAGTGCTGATAATGCTGAGTGTTATTTCATCCACACATGGCCATTGTGTAAATGCCTATATGAGTCAGTCAAGGGGAAAAACATAACAAAAAGGAGAGAGTACTTTTCACATCTGAACAAAGCAGTAACTCACTGAGGCTTTTCTCTTTTCAATTAGCTTTGAGAAATGCCGTTATTGTTCTGCTAAAAGCTTCAGTCCCATTTCCCAAGGTGACTGCCAGCTGAGAAGTGAGCAAGTCAAATAATTGCATGGGCTGTTTCCCCCTGATCTACTCAAACAGTGGTTCGAAAAACGGAAGAAGTCTTTTTGGACGAAGACTGGAGGAAATGTGTGGAGGTGAGAGGCAAGGTCAAAATGAGAGTGAGATTTGTGTTAGAAGTTTGTACGTCAACGCTGTCTTTACTCTTGAAGACATAGTAACTGTCATCAGACCAACAGACAATACCTTTTAGGTGCGGTCGTCCCAGTGTCACGAATCCAGAGGAGATGAAGTTATGATCAAGTTGGCCTTGGCGGAAGTTCTCTTTCCCGTAGTGCCCTGTGGGAGAAATGCAGAGTTAAGATAGCATGAGATGACCAACACCATTTATCTGACCGAGACAATTCACTAAGCATATTCGTTGCTGATTTTCGTTCCAACCCTCACACACGAAATCACAAACAACTGTGTACACATGTCAGAGTTTGGGACACTCTTAATAACTCCAACCACCCTAGTTAATGAACGTATTGTATGATGCATTAGCCTCATTCTTTAGTTAGCTGAATAGCTGTGTTCACGGGAGTTTGTCTTTTATGGAGTCTTAGTTCAGTTCAGCCAGTACTCTGAAAGATAGTGAGGAGGCCTCTGTATTTCACTCCCTCTTTGACTCAGCCAACTGGTAAAGGAACAGGGACGCAGAGGGAAAGAAGGGTCTCACATTAAACTCAGGATCATCACCACCGCAAAAGGTCTCCCCAAAGCTGCGAGCTGGGGGAGCTAGTGAAGAACTTCCCTTCTCATATTGTTCACAAATTAAACAAAGATGCTCATTCAGGGTCAAAAGCCCTGCCCTTTTGCCAAAGCAGGTAAAATATTCAAACTTTAATTGGATGGCAAAATGTCTTTCAGGCTTGGGCACTTGACCCTGAAGATGTGGAGAGATTCTACAGAACCCTTCTAACCGAGACACTCTCCTGTGTTTTAAAACTGATTCATTCCATCCTCAACTTATACAGTAGAACACTTTTACCCCACATAGACCTGCAATATGGAGGGACCTTATATAATTGATTCATAAACGGTGTAATTGGATCTATCTTCATAATCATGACAGCTGCATTGTAGTACTGTATCTATAAAATGTCAGTTTATAAAAAATGTGCCTTGCAACAAAACATTTCATCCTGGATTTCCTTGGTCTTAAAGATCACTATGTAACATAATTTGTTCCAAGATTATATATTGTGTCTGGCTGGAACAAGTCCTGTAATTGAGAGTGCAGAGGTCCACAATGGACCGTCAAAGTGCCGGCCAGCAGTCTGACAACCTCCATTTGTCCTGCCAATCGAACACCAAAATGTTGTGCACAAAAAGATGCAGGTAGGCTGAGAAAGTGAGTGTGTATCAGACAGTGACAGCTTAAACTGAAAATAGAGGAGAAACAACATGACGGTCTGTCTTACAAAGGCCTATTGAGTTCCCCTCCCCTAGCTCTCTTCCTTCCTGTTAGTGCCAGTCTGCATTAGCTGGCAAATAGTTCAAGAGCCTCATCTCAATAGAGCAACTTCAAAGTCAATAGTGTCACTCAGACCTTTGGGGCATAGAGGCAGAGATCGAACCGCATTTCAAATGATCATAATGAGAAGGAACACCTGGGACCATTAGCCCTGGTCTTCATTACACTGACGTTTGACACAGGCCTGAGCTCTCTAAAGCCTGTTTGGTTCTGTTTTCAAGCCCAACGGATACTGTAAACTGATTGCTGAAACATTTTATCCATCACTGTTACTTTGGGATTTTCATACTAAGAAACTAGTAAATACTTAATGACTCTCAGGATTTAAGAAGTTGACTGTGTCCAATTTATGCTGAATAAAAAGAGGCTTTTACGTGCAAGTTTTTTTTAAATCTGTTCGAAGTATGCCTTCATGAAGTGTTCTTGGCTTAGAATAATAAGGGGAAAACAACTACAACACATACAATGCATTCTGAAAGTATTCAGACCTCTTCCCTTTTTCCACATTACAGCCTTATTCTAAAATGGATGAAATCATTTACACAGTCTACACAGAATACCCCATAAAAAAACAGAAATACCTTATAATACCTTATAAGTATTCAGACCCTTTGCTATTAGACTTCGAAATTGAGCTCAGGTGCATCCTATTTCCATTGATCATCCTTGAGTTGTTTCTACAACTTGATTGGAGTCCACCTGTGGTAAATTCAATTGATTGGACATGATTTGGAAAGGCGTGACACACCTGTCTATATAAGGTCCCACAGTTGACAGTGCATGTCAGAGAAAAAACATAGCCATGAGGTCAAAGGAATTGTTCGTAGAGCTACGAGACAGGATTGTGTCGAGGCACAGATCTGGGGAAGGGTACCAAAACATTTCTGCATCATCGAAGGTCCCCAAAAACACAGTGGCCTCCATCATTCTTAAATGGAAGAAGTTTGGAATCACCAAGACTCTTCCTAAATCTGGCCGATCAGCCAAACTGAGCAATTGGGGGAGAAGGGCCTTGGTCAGGGAGGTGACCAAGAAACTGATGGTCACTCTGAAAGCGCATAGAGTTCCTCTGTGGAGATGGGACAACCATCCAGAAGGACAACCATCTCTGAAACCCTCCACCAATCAGGCCTTTATGGTAGAGTGGCCAGACGGAAGCCACTCCTCAGTAAAAGGCACATGACAGCCCGCTTAGAGTTTGCCAAAAGGCACCTAAATGATTCTCAGACCATGAGAACAAAGGTGGAACTCTTTGGCCTGAATGCCAAGCGTCACGTCTGGAGGAAACCTGGCACCATCCCTATGGTGAAGCATGGTGGTGGCAGCATCATGCTGTGGGGATGTTTTTCAGCGGCAGGGACTGGGAGACCATTCAGGATCGAGGGAAAGATGAACAGAGCAAAGTACAGAAAGATCCTTAATGAAAACTTGCTCCACAGTGCTCAGGACCTCAGACTGATGCGAAGGTTCACCTTCCAACAGGACAATGACCCTAAGCACACAGCCAAGACAATGCAGGATTGGCTTCGGAACAAGTCTCTGAATACCCTTTAGTGGCCCAGCCAGAGGTGAACTAATCAATTTTAGAATAAGGCTGTAACGTAACAAAATTTGGAAAAAGTGAAGGGGTCTGAATACTTTCGAATGCACTGTATCTCCGCCAGTGTTTGACAAGCTGTGATGGGGATAATCAGCTTTCTAACCTTGGTCTACTCTAAGGACAGCGCCTAAGGGCTGAATTCAGGTTCTACTGTAGGAGACGTTGACTATGATACATTGTGTTCTTATGCTGAAATACACTGATACATTATCTCGAAAGGGTAATTGAACTGGTTTTCCTTTAGCAGAAGACTTTAGGGTCCAAGCAGAGACCAACCAACATCAATGAGAAAATGATGTAAGAACATAATATATTTCCAAGTGTGAAAATAAAACAACATAGAATACAATCTGAATTGTGAAAAACAGATATATTCATATGAGGATCTCATGTATTACTGCAGATTCCCAGGTATATCCACATATAATCTACATGAGCCACCAAAGACACCAACTAGCATTGTAATACAGTATGTAATGAAACTTCATACTGTATATGTTGAGGCTAGTTCAGTCAAGGCCAGTTTAACCCAATATAGTACAGCTGATGCCAGACTTGAGAGAGACCCGTACAGTATTTCACAACAGAAAGATGAGTCGTGTTAGAAAGGAGGCCACAAGGGATGAAGACCACTTGCAGGACTGACATGAACCCAAACAAAATAGTCAGCCTCTAGGGAAGTATCCTGCATAGTCCACAATCTCTTAATGTAAAACACTGGGGAAGTATCCACTATAGTCCACAATATCTTAATGTAAAACACTGGGGAAGTATCCACTATAGTCCACAATCTCTTAATGTAAAACACTGGGGAAGTATCCTGCATAGTCCACAATCTCTTAATGTAAAACACTGGGGAAGTATCCTGCATAGTCCACAATCTCTTAATGTAAAACACTGGGGAAGTATACAGCACAGTCCATAATATCTTAATGTAAAACACTGGGGAAGTATCCACTATAGTCCACAATATCTTAATGTAAAACACTGGGGAAGTATCCACCATAGTCCACAATCTCTTAATGTAAAACACTGGGGAAGTATCCAGCACAGTCCACAATCTCTTAATGTAAAACACTGGGGAAGTATCCACTATAGTCCACAATATCTTAATGTAAAACACTGGGGAAGTATCCACCATAGTCCACAATCTCTTATTGTAAAACACTGGGGAAGTATCCAGCATTGCCCACACTATCTTAATGTAAAACACTGGGGAAGTATCCAGCATTGCCCACACTATCTTAATGTAAAACACCAGGGAAGTATCCAGCATTGCCCACACTATCTTGATGTAAAACACTGGGGTGTCATGGTAGTCTTGAGGTCACTTTAGGGTTAACATTATGGATTAATGAAGCACAGTGAGAGCTGTTAGAGGGGATGAAAGCCGATAAGGGGTTAGACAATCCTAATTTTGGGCAACTGTAAAATGGCAGTCAAAGTGGTTATTGATTCCAATGAGAATTATTGAAGTGTTAAGTGCTGTAATTCAGGCAAACATAACTGTAACTACCTCTGTTGGCTAGCCCTTACAGTGGTTTCATTTAATAAACTGCACATACCAGCAGCTGTGGCTTTTGTGGCTCGAGTCAAGTCTGAGAAAAGCGGCTCACATCCCATGGTGTAGCACGTAACAGTTCTCCTCTGACACAATCCCTGGATGAGGAGGAGTGTCTACTTTGACACGAGAGTGAAATATAATACTGAATCTGGGACACCATACTAGGGCACTTAGCAAGCGATCCCCGGAGCAGGGATCTGGAGACCGGATAAAAGAAGGAGGAACAGCGATGCAAGACAGAATTATCTCAGGACAAAAGCCATGTGTCTCCCGAAGAACATGTTCATTTGCATCTCCATTTTGAGCCAATGCTGAGTAGGCTTATGGAACCCCAGCATGAAAATAGACTCAGCCGAGGCCCTTTGTCTAAACTGCTATATATTGTTTTCAGTCTTTAAAAAATATACTTAAGTAGCAGGGCCCCATCATCAGTTTGTGGGAGTAGTGAACTATATGTGGTTCAACTAGCAATTTAAATACATTTTTGCAGTAGCTTTGTGGTAGTTGACCTAAATTCAAATCTTGGTAGTGTTTTCATGTTGTAGGCAACTTTGTAGGCAACTTTGTTGCCATGTAGTGGTGTAGCTTACTACTGGAACTACACACTACTTTTTTTTTGCAAAAATAAAATATTGGTGAAGTAGGCAAGAATTGCCTTTATTTTTCAGCATCAAACCTGCCTAATTCTCACTTGAAACACTTTTTGTGTGCCTAATTCCACATGTTTGAGTTTAATAGGCCAGAATACACATTCTGTTAACATCTGACTCCAGAGTGATATGTTCTTGCAATTTGTAGTCTGTGACATTTCAGATTCAGGTATGATAATTTTTCGCTAAGTAGTTTGGTTGTAGTGAACTACTTTTTAGAAGTAACTTGAAGGTTAGCTTTAGTGTAGTTTAACTTACAATAGTGTGAAGTAACTGGTAGCTCGTTAATTATATTTTCAGAGTAGCTTCCCCAACACTGCCCATCATCTATTTCAGTGCGTGTGTCAAAGACCATTTTGACCAATAATGAAAGCAATAAGGTCCCACTTTACAATGCAAAGGTCGCATACCATAGAAATAACATTGTTGTACACATGTCAGCCAAGTATAATGACAGTAGTTATATATACTGTTACATAGAAGTGTGTACAATGGAGATTACTGTGTAGTCATAAAAAGCTATTGAAAGTCCATAATAGAATGTCTCCTTATTCAGTCATCCCTGCTTGTCTCGTTTCTATGAGATTTCTATAGATCTACCTCCATAATTCCTACCAATCGCTACTGTATATTTGAAATTCAGACTGGATCTCCACCACTCAGAGAATGTAACTGAGGGCAAAGAATATGGCTTTAATAACACCTTCTCTATTATGTTCTCATGACATTTACATTGAACCTCTTTTCATTTTATCTAACTATTTAACATAACCTCTGTTTCCATAGTAACTCTGTCATCTTGGGTATCGATTTTATACAGAGAAAGGACTTTGATTCAACTCATAGTGCACCATGCAGCGTACTAGAGGTAAAGACCATTTCAGAACCTATGCTTAGGACAAATACAGTTTGAATCAAGATATTCTTGGATATGTGAAGTAAAAACAGTGCAGGTACCCACCGTGGTTTGCTAGCATGGTGTGAACTGGGGTGTAATGGTTCTTGGACGTTCGGAGAGGTGTGTCTATGTCTTTGGGTGAACCCTCCAACGCTGCAATATTTTCATTCTCCTTATTTAGTCCTTGTTGCCTCAAAATGTCTGCAAGGGCTCTGCAAAAGAAATGTAAAAACACAGATGTAATTTTATCGTTTTCAGACTATACAAACAGAACCAGAAATACTTTCCTGTTTTCAATCACCGACAACCATTATTCTCAACATCCCCAGAAGGTCTACTTAATTTATTTTGTTACATACAGCTCCAATTGTGTTGGTGGAGCTCCAGAACAAGGCACAGTGTAAAGTGTAATTACACCCAAGGTGGCCAATAGGCCAGGTTTCAATACTGAGCCACACTGAGTACAGATGGGCCTTTCCCTTCAGGCCAAGGGAAAACAGCTAAAACCATTCATCAATGTTCCTTGAAGAACGTTCTGCTAGAGCTATACGCCCCCACTACTAAGGTTCAAATGGGAATCTAACTACCAAGTTACCAATTTTTAAGGGCTCTGCACAAAGCATCTTGCTATCACCATTTTCAACATTGGTCCCCATTGAAGTATAGTGGTGAGGATGGTGGACATATTGGTTTCTTCAAAGAGCTGAAAGGGTAATGTAACTGTGTCAAAGTCGACCTGAGTCAACTTCTTTCCATAACTCTCTGTGACTTTGGGAGCTATGTATTAATAGCCTTTCCCTTCTAGGATGGGCACACTTTAACCATATCCTTTTCACAGACTGAGGCGACCTGGTTTTCATCGCCCCAGTTGACTACTTTGTGTCTTGTATAGCAGGAACACGTTCAACCAGTCCCACACAGTGGAGGAATAGAGGTTCTTTAAAAAAAATATTGTATTTGAAAGCCCCAAAGTCTAGACCTGTCACAGTTTCCTCCCCTACAAAATCTCTTAGGTAAATCATGTTTCAATAGCACCAGTACATTCCTATGTATGGGAAGGGGAAAAACATCTACAAGAAATGGGAACGTATAAAATAATCTTCAAACGATACACCCATCATCCATCGAGGGAGTAAAGTAAATATTGTAAAGAAGAGAAGTGAAAATAAATTGTAATTCCCTTTACACTGCACTTGCAGCACATGACAGAGGATGTAGTTCAGTCTTGTTGGTTATCAGAGGGACTTGCCTCCGCAGTGAAATGGGATTTTTTTCTTCTCTTTTTTTCTATTTTAACACATTTCTACATTGTCAAAAGAGATAAGGAAGCCTAGAATGTGTTTACAGATATGGCGACATGTTTGCAATTATTTTCAGACTGAGACAGAGATTGAATTATTATGAGCATGTGGTGTAGATGTTCAACAAGTCTATCATCTGCATTCTAAACGGATTAGTTTAGTTTATTAGGATCCCATTAGCTACTGCACATGCAGCAGCTACTCTTCCTGGGGTACACATACAATGTACAAATACATGACAAAGTACAGAACAGTTATAGACAAGAAAAACACAAGATATTACATTAAATCCAAATTAAAAATGCACATAAAAATAAGAGTTATATATTTGAAAGGGACCGAGACAACAGTATTTACACACTATTCATATATACATATTCACATTCTTATATACAATAGATTACATCTTTAGAAATAGGAGAAATGATGTGATACAACATACATTCTTTCGTCCGTTTTTTAAAGCTAAACTTACTTTTTGCCTGAGTAAGGTCTTGTGGCAGAGCATTCCACAATGACATGGCTCTAAACATACAGTAACTGAGCGATGCATTAAATCTGTCTCTGGTTTGGGTACTGTGAAGAAACCCTTGGTGGCGTATCTGGTGGAGTATGTACAGTATGTCTGTTTGAAGTGTATGCATATAGATTATACAAGTGGTTAGGCATTTTCAACACACACATTTCTTAAAAAGACTAGAAGAGAAGTAACACATTTCTCCTCAACCCTCAACCATGAAAGACTCATGCATGCTATTGATGTTAGTTCTGTGTGTACAGTTAAGGGCAAGGCGTGCTGCTTTGTTTTGAGCCAGCTGCAGCTTTACTAGGTCTTTCTTTGCTGCACCGGACCATTTACCAATTAAAATAGGTTCAAAAGCATTGGGGAGAAGAAAATGGAAACCAATGTGAATTTCTACTCCCCTTGGATCCTGAACTCCACAAAATGTTTGTCAAGCCATGATTCATGGCTGAATGAATATGTTAGAAAAGTATTGCAGCATTGACCCTGCCTATCAGGTTGTCAGTAATCTCGGTTAACGCAGAACTAAAATCTTTTGTAATTTGGTCAGATGCTTGAGGACCAGTACCAGTATCAATTAGGTTTACATAGTCTGTCCATGAGAGATTAGGTTGTCAGGAACACCAAAGAAATGAATATTCCCAATGTGAGCAGAGAGAAGGATATCACTTACATGCCAACCACTAATGGAGTAGAAGCAGACACTGGAGAGGAAATACATCCATGTAGGTGTGCTTTACATGCATTAAAGTTATACAAGAGACATTGCAAAGTCATACTATCTCACCTACCTCACCCAATCTGCTTTCTCTGCCCAATATTAGGGTAAAATTGCTCAAAAATGACATATTCAATCTCACTGCATGCAGGTCAATTTAGAAATCCCTTTTGAATGTATTGGAACTGACTCTCACTGGCATAACAAAACCTAATATGTACTCAATCTAAGAGTAGATACTTTTTTTGCAACAGATCCATCTTAAATTGCATCCAGGTTTGCTTTCGAGAAAGCGATCAATATAGACCACTCAAATCACTGGCTTTGGCTTTCACTCGACATTTATTGTGCCTCCGTGAAGGTCACAGAAGAAACAAAAAAGGTCTGCCAATGCCTTAGCATTCCCCTCACAATCCATCCACAGTCACTGAGATAAAACTCTGAATCACTTCACAGGGCTAAATACATTTAAACCATTGCCTAGTATATAGTTAATCCCATGTTCCAATACAGCTTTCTAGACATGGTTATCAGCATGGATGTCTCAAGCCAGCCACAGAAGTTCATTTTTCCCCCCGGCAGAGATCATTATTACCAAATGTGCCAAATGATTGTTGGAAATAAATCATTAAAAAGCTATTGAATGTCCACTATGCAATGTCACCTCGTTTAGTCATCCCTACTCTGGCTGCATTTACACAGGCAGCCCAATTCTGATTTTACACTAATTGGTCTTTTGACCAGTCACATGAGATATTTTCACATTATATATTTTTTGAGCTGATCTGAATGGTCAAAAGACCAATTAGTAAAGAAAAAAATCTGAATTGGGCAGCATCTGTCTCATCTCTCTCACCACCACTCATACTGATGTGGTGGTGGCAGTAAGCATCTCCATTTGAAAGTACGCCCCATGGCTAGGATAGGAGAGCATTAAGGGGCCAGAAATCCTCACAGTCTCCTCAGTTCTGAGTACTGAGATGGAGGCACTGCTACAGCCTCAGAAGTTTGGTAGGTTGCATGAAATAGCTTTGACTAGAACTGTAGGAATACACTAGAGACAGACAGATATTGGTATCATATTTTCTACTTGTACTGTCATCGTTGAAACTGTCAAGGTAATGGCTTGGCTTGCATTTAAGGATTGTATATTTGAATGTCACTACGAGCAGAAAAATGTGTCTGAGAACATTATCTCTTAAACCAAAGACCTGTGCTTGACACCATCTTTTGGTGTGACTATTAAATCAATAGCTATTGAGGTTGTAGACATAACCATGAATTTTCGAAAGGAAAAATGAATGGGGGGCACTTATCCAAGCCTTGTTCTCGTATCTATATTTTGTCAACAGAACTGTCCACCTGAAAGATTTCTCTTCAGAACCAGAACAAAAAGGTTTCCTTTCTAATGCTTTGATATGAATTGTTCAGCTAGGAGTCAATGACATTTGACAGGCTGAAGTATGGACTTCTAACAACAGTGTGAGTGTGACTCATCTATCAGCAGAAGTATTAATGCAGAAAAACAGTTGCTGGGGTTAATGGATGTTGTGGAAGAGAGACAGATCTAGGGTTGTAGAGCCCTGTCATGAGAAGATGACAGTGTCATCCTTGGAGCTTACCCCATACTGAACATCTGTCCACCGCTACAGTTTAAGCTGCATTTAACTCCGGACAAAGGTCTTCCAGTCTGCTAGACCAGCCACTATATCCATTAGGATTGTGGTACAAATGATCTCTAGTGGAGAAACATACATTTTCTATCTAGGGTTGATGCCATGGGAGGGGCTTGCTTAAGAATGGGTACAAATTAATGCTGCATGGACTCTGAGAACAATCACTGCCTTGATTTTATGGAGCCAGCAGGTAACGAGGGTACAGAAGCCAGTCCTAGCAAGGCACAATTAGCCTCACATGGGCTTTAATCAAGATCTTAGCTTTGGCTGAACAGGTAGACAACCCCCTCTGCTATGGGCTAATAGACACCAGACCACCATTAGACAACCACAATGATTGGCTAACCACATGTGGTTTCTCCACCCAAACCATCTATTTGGGTACTGTCTTGTTATAGCTTTCTTGCAAAGCATAGGTATACTACTCACATACAACACCGTGAGTGAATGAGATAGCTGCTGGCTTAATCTGCAAAATTCATCATGGCGGGTTTATGTCAGAGCACAAAATCCCTAACATACTCCTCCACTTCAGAAGGTTAACTGTCTTTTAATTCAGTCTACAGTACATTAGTTACTCTCCTAGCTCTAGGAAGTGCTTAACAATATAGTCAAGGCTTCTAATGTGTCATGGAAAAAATCACCAGCTTCAATCATTTTGGAGGCGATATGCTATTTTCAGCACCTAATCCAAATACTTAGAAATTGTTGGACTTCAGAGTGCTTGATTATAAGGATTAGTGGTACAGTATGCATTCATTCCTTTCATAGGGACATAATATAATGAATACATTGAGACATTGATTCCTCAGCAGTTAGATGTATTCCACTATAATGTGTTTAGCTCATACTTTCCCAACAGCAGTCCATCCATGGGCCATTATCCCGTAAGATACAATGTCAATCAAAAGAAGGGAGAGTGACATCTGTACAGTATGTCCTCTGGGTTGTTAGCAGTGAAGCAACCCAACCTTGCTCCTAGCCTGAATGTTATACTGTGACCATGAATGTGATGCCTTTTCTTTGACAGAGACATTCAATTCCACACCTGCCTCATGGAGGTTTGTTTGTGCTGCTGATGAAAACGGAGCAATAATTTAGTTGACAAGAGACATTTAATGTTCCAATGTATGGTGGTGGTTGTGGTGGTGTTGGTAGTGGTAGTGGTAGTAGTGGTGGTGGTAGTGGTGAATCGGGTTGACTGTCAGTTGAGGGATTGTGTATATCTGCATAAGAGAGGTATTTGAAAAGGAGTTGATTGTAATGATCAGTTTCCCTTTGCATAATGGCTTGCAGGTGGTGTAACATTATTTTCCAGAGAGGAATTAAATTGAGCATCATTGTGAATTATGTCTTCATCCCTATTCAAAAGTTGAGCATATAGCTGCACACATGTCACACATGTGGTCATGAAGTGCTCATGATTTAGTCTATTCACAAATCTAATGTAGCTTTCTATACCCACTGTACACATGTTTACTGTCATCAGCAGACTTTTCATGTCTTTGAAAACTGAAGCTGGTGTTTCATAACAGTGATTGCACGCACAATCATACACACACACACACACACACACACACACACACACACACACACACACACACACACACACACACACACACACACACACACACACACACACACACACACACACACACACACACACACACACACACACACACACACACAGAGGAAAAAAGTGGCCCCCATAATAAATTACTATTTCTTAACCTGAATGTCAGGGTGACTTACCTATGGACATTCATTTCCTGAGGGGGCTTGGTTGCCTTGTCATAGGCAACTTTTGCAGAAACTCCGATGAGTATGATAAAGGCTATGACACCACAGGTTATGTATACCGTTGTGTTAGTCTGATCCAAGTCAGGGTCGTAAGTGTCACCTGTTGGTGCCGGGGAGGGAGGCTGCGTTTTGATCCAATCTGGGGTGTTATAATTTGTGCAAGTTTTCTGTTCTATGCGTTTCCCTTTTTCTGCACAGCAATAGCGCAGGAAACAACTTCCACAACAGTAGCGGTGCTCGGTGTTGTTGCACTCGAACACTTTATCGTACGCTCCGCTCACGTCATAGTAGCCCAGGCACGTGTCATGGGTAGCGATCGAAGGTGCCTGGACCTGAGTGTTTCGCCGCGGAACCGCAGTAGGCGCCTCCGTGCCGTTCACCTCCTTCATCTTCTGATTCCGCTTTGGAGCGTTTTTCTTCTTGTTGGCTGTAGCCGCGCACAGTACATTCAGCGGGTCCAAGTAAATCAAAAGAAGCAGAAGATGCTGTATCCCCATGATTTGAGGTTGTATGTCTTTTCTGATGCGATCGTTTGCCCCCCACTTTTTTTAGTTGTATGCTTTCTCTCCTCACACGAAGAGCTCTGCTTCTTTACCTAGCCGTGCTCCTGCCACTGACCCAGTCTTGCGGCTGTCCACAGGGGTTCATTTCCGAAGCCCTTTTCCAACTGTCCACTGCTGAGAGTGTCATGCTCTGGTTGAGGGAAGGACGCTTCTTGCACCAATCAATTGCAGTCGGACGACCGTGTCACACATTGTGCAGCATCCTCCGAATATAAGTGGAGTTCTGTGGTCATCAGGGGACTTTTGGGTGGAGGAAGTGTCATTTGGATTCAGCTTGAGAAATGGGCTGAAGAATCCCCTCCGGCTGTCTCCGACAATGCCATCTACCATAAGTATATCTTTATTAGCAAAGCTCTAAATCTTGCACAGTTGAACGCTGATTGTTTTCTGTAGAGAAAGCAGGAGAGAAAGACAGAGGGTTCAGTAAATTCCTACTGTAAAAAAATACTTTGTTAAAAGAAAAAAAAGGACCAAACATTTTGCATAAGAAAAATAACATATCCATCTGCACCAAATTAAATCTAATTTTATGAATTGCGTATCAATGCCAACTAAACAGACGCATATGAACGCGCGTAAAACAATTCTGCTCAGTCAAACAAACGTTCCCTCGCAGACGCGCGAACTGTTTCAGCACCATGGACAGCACAACCCAGCGCGGACACTATGCGGATATATCTTTGAGTAGTTCTTGGTGCTATGCTTTCTATTTTTGAATGTCCATTTCAAAGTTATAACGCAGACAAATAAAAAGTCTTAACTAATTTTCCTGAGAAATAGCCTAACATATTCAATGCTGGTAGTTTCCCCCATCTTTTCTTGTACGAAGTTTACTTTCCTCCAGCTCTATTCATGGAGAGAAGGAGACGAATCTAACGAAACTTTTGTACAAACAAGACAACCAAAATCACACAGCAACGAAACAGAAAAGCACTTACCCGTTGATGGTGTCCGGCAACTGGGTATCTCGACTCTGCCACAGACTGAACCAAAGTACCTCAGCTCCGCGTGAGACCCCGCTCTGCTCCGACCCGACTCCATCCCCCACTCCTCCCTCCACATGAGCGCGTCTACGTCACCAATACAGGTACCTCAGTTAATTAGAAATCGGCCCCTGACAGCAGTGTGCTCGGTCATGCCTACAGGCTGCACTCAATAATCTGGACCATTCTAGAACTGCATTAGAGCTTTCTCTTTAAAGAGTACGACGTTGGTGGTGTAAATCTTCGCTCTACTGCACAACGCTGCGTTCACTCATACCATGTAACAGCAGCGTGTTGCAATTGTTGGTGGTTCTATATAGTTGGCTTGTATTATGCCCTATTATGCAAGAGATTGGGAATGATCTGCTTTAGGTAATACAATAACATGCCACAATATGCTGGTAATACACAGTTTAACATGCCATGATAGCAGAGTTTGTCTCCAGGCTATTGGAATGTTCCATTCTGGTGTTCAGAAAAGTGACTATATTTTCTAAGACATTGATATCTAATCTGGAATGTGGCTCGTTGGAAAGAGAGACAACACACATTACAACGGAAAGCAGTTGGTTAATATTCAGTGAAAAAGCTGCATTAAAGCTAACACACTTACTTATAGGAGGCTCCAGAAACCGCAGTAGCCTAATTTTCAATGAAAGGCACTGCATCATGTTCAACCTCCATGTAATTTTGGATGAGGCAGTGGAGACTGAAAAAGAACAATGGCCTACATAATTGACTTCAGCCCCTAGTTCAGTGGAGTTTCCTGGGAGACCTTGTGCAATCTAAATCTAACAATCCCTATCGTTTCAGACAACTCTACATATTTGATGTACTTTCCCCCCTCATTTTTCATCTTACAGGTTTGTGTACTTTCAGTTGTGTTTGACCCATATTACAGTATGAGTATAAGGCTATGATGAGCTACTGTTACTCTCCAAGCACAGTAAGTTACTTTGTGGCCCATGGTTGAATGAGGTAGCCTTTTTTAACCTTGTCCACACGTTGAGTTGCATGATGAAAACAGCGAGGCCTTTGAAATGAAATCCATAAACTTCACGCTGCCCTGACAGTGTTCAGAAGCTAATATGACAAGGAGACAAGAAAAGGGCACAGGGCTTTTGATAAATGTGTTTCTTCACTGGATGCTATGGATGGCAGCATTTGCAAATTAGCCCCCCGACTCTCTGTCAGTCAAAATGACACATCAGATGTCATATCGAGCACAAAGGGAAGAAGGATTGTCCATTAATGTTTAACAGCTTAGGGCGGAGAAAGCTAGCCTCAGCAAAAAGCATTGACAGGTAACGACTGGGTCGACATTGGCTCAGGAATAATGAGACCATTCCTCAGAAGAATGGAATCATTAGGGTTCCAACCTGGGAATTCTGCTCCCTTGTTTTCTCCCAATTAAGTGGAATGAGCAACATCTTGAAACAACAACTAATTGGAAACAATACTGTCTAATGTTATATTTTCTCCAAACAGAAGACTAAGTGACAATAATGAGGTGTCATTGTTATGACATCATGAATATGCCCCACCTACTTTACCACATCTGTTTGCTGTGTCTAAAAACCTGCTCTTTCAATCAGGGACTGTATGTGGATCTTGTTTGGGCTTCAGCTCAGAGCATAACCAAAATGTCTGCCCCAGTTCTTATGCAAAACAGAGTAGTGTGTAATGTTGAAATGTTTGGGTATTTTTGAGATAATGGAACTGTCAAAAATAAAAAAAAATAAAAAAAATACTTAAACAAAATAAAATTGTTTAAGACATTTGTATAAGATTTTATAAGATTTGAATTCCTAGAAGTACCATCAGCCCACATCCATGTATTCCAAAGTCCCAAAATCATTGAGTCTGGAAGGGTTATGCTAGATCTACATGAATGTCCTCTGAGATGTAGAAGTAAACCCACTTCAAACTACCAATACACCTTTCAATTTAATGAGAACATATGTAATGGCACACTATCTCCCTCATTTTGACAGGCCCAAGCCATCTCCTCTCAAGAGCAGATAGGCATGGGGAAATTAGCCGATGTTATCAAAGCTGATGTTATCAAAGTTAGTCATTTGGGGCATACTAGGCAGCTTCTGTGTGGCCTAATCCTTATCTCCAATTTCAGAGTGAAGCCAGAACGGCATAGTTGTTACTGACTTCAAACACTTTTGCCGTATCTATATGGTTGCTTTCATGCCGTTTTTCGGGAAATGCACCGGCACATAGTAAAGAACCACAACATGGTCCAGTGGGATGTGTCAAAGAAAGTTTGGACCCATGTGGCATGTGGAGAGAAAGTGAGCATGGAGGGACGGAGGGAGAGTGTTATGGTTAGAGGGAGAAGGAGGAGGAGGCGGAGGCGGTTCTGGCCTGTGTCTGTTCCACCACACCATGCTATCAGAGAGAGACAGAGTAAAGAGAAACAGCAGCCAATCTGGGGAAAATTAGAGCAAAGCTGTAGCAGCACTGCCTCTCTCTCCCTCTTTCGCTTTATCAGCCCCAGCAAAGCTGCACAGCCAGCACTGACTGAGGCAACTGCTGCTGCTGCTGGCACGCTCAGACCATGAAAGGAGTGGCTGTCTGTGTGGTGTGCTGTTAGCGGTTAACGCCAGCAAAACCTTATCTCCCTCCAACACGTCAGTGCTCTGTGATTCAGAGGAAGGGCATAGTAGAAGGGTCGGTTAAACTTCCATGTGGACTGATTTGTTACTTACTTGACGTGACACTGTGTGATGTAGTTCACTATTTGGGTATTGAACATCATGATAAGTCCAGGACACAGTTAATGGAGACATAACAACATCATTGCACAATCGAAGTGGACATATTGGATGTGGACATATTGTCGACCTTGGGGGTTAATTTTATTTCTGTATTGGTAAAACACATTATACGAGTTTATCTTCACACATGGTGGAATCTCAGTGCAGCAAAACACACTGAAAGGAAACAAAATATGTGAGTGTAAAAGGCACTAGTAAAACAGAAAGAAACCCCCAGACAGTAATAGGGGAGGGTGGGGGGACAGAGGACAGGCAGCACTGTGTGTCACAGTTGCTTTTGGATGAACAAACATGCATTTCTGGGAAGGCATCATGGCAGCTAAGATTGGTTGTTGTATGGAGGAAAACACTGTTTTAATAACTCCCCCACTGTAGGGAAAGACAATTCTACACTAACCTGGTCCTTCACTAACTGAGACTGACATTCCATTACCTCCAGCACAAGTAGGCTACAGACACACGGACACAGTGAAAATGTATACAGGACCATTATGAGTGTTCTCTTATTATCATTCTGAACAACATTAAGAGAACAGATATACAATTTTCTTCTGCCGTGATAACATTATGTTTCCTTAATTGCCGCTTAATGTGGTTCATGATAAATGAGTAGCTATAAGCACATTGGTATACACAGCTGTTATAGAAAAGTGTAATGAGGACAATAGCACGAAATGACCACTGCTGATGATCGCCACGGGTCATGTTTAATGCCCGTCATTACGGCATTCGTCTTTACGATGTCATCTTTATAAATGACCGTGGTCAATACTGTTGAGAAGTAATTGTGAGGTACTCTTTTAGTATTTTTTGGAATCTTGGGTGGTTTGTACGGAGGTTGATGCCAGACTTTCCTTGGGAAAAGCTTGACAGCGTCAGTGGAAGTTGGAGGATTACTGTTGCTTGTCTGTCCCTGTTGTGGCTTTGCAGTGGTGGAGACTATGCCGCACCAGTAAACACAGCACAGAGCTTGGATAGCATGCACTAGGTTCCTTTATTCCTGCAGCAGCCAATCAATAGTAGCCTCACAACCAGGGTTGTCTCACTACCAGGGTTGTGCTGGGCCTGGATGTTTGTAGGGTAAGGTAAGCCACTAAGCAAGACGTGGAGAACAAGAAATCTGTTCCAATCTCCTCTTACACAGTTGCCCGGGCTTGGCTGCCCTCTCTGTGGTGTGGAACGTGGGCAGTCTCAAATTGGCATTCGGTTAACATTCAGTACAACTCATTTCCTGTTTCTCCTTCCCACAGCTTGACACCCCCTGAGACGGGTTGTTAAATTGTAGCTGCATACCAACAGCTTCCTCTGAATCAATTACCATTTGGACGTAAATGTCACAGCTTTGGAATTACATCACAAACTGTCGCTGGACCAGGATTGAGAGGAAACCAATGCTTGGTGGAAAGAGAGTCTCTGGGGGAATTTGCACACAGTTTAACATGCATGAAACTTTTTTTTTCTTCAAATAAATGTTTTTATAAAAATTAGGGCCAAAGGGAATTTCATAAGATACGCGATTGTCAGTGAATTGAAGAAAATGAAGTTAACTGATTGAAATGCCAATGGTTATTGTAAGGAGGTGTTGAAGTGGGATAGTTTAGAGGGTTGTACAGCTTTAACCAAGCAGCTACAGTAGTATGACTAGGAATAGGCCTGTTCCCATAGTGGCCATACCCTCTCATGTCTTCTCAATAGATTGTTCTTGGGCTCTGGATTTTTAACTGACAGTTTTTTTTCAACGTCTGCGGCAGTAGCAAAACAGATCATTGAAACTTCAATGATTCATGTAATGGGCATCTTGTCATGACATGGTTCATATGAAAGAGTAGTTATCTGTTAATCCTGAACTACCAGCTATTCTTATATCCCAGTCTCTCTCTCTCTTCCTCTAACTCTTTCGCTCCCTCTCCCTCAGATCACAAGGCATTATTAAGTAGCTTCTGCAAAATGCATCTGGCTGAGTTTTCAGAGTGCTACTTAAGACAGACAGTGGATGAGGTGAATAGTAGGGAAGGAGAGAGAGAGAGCACATCCTCTCTGGTCTAATGTAGCTTTCACACATACCATTTGCTGAGTTTGATTTGATTTGATTTGAAGTCCTGATCAGATCAGAAGTCATTTGCAAGATATTTTTACCCAACTTGCCTGCATTAGTTCCACATTACAAAATGTGTAAAAACTAGGAGGCACATTTTTAAGGGTAAATCTGATCTGAAATGACTCAACCAATTAAACCAGGTGTGAGAGATACCTTAGACCCACAGCCTCAATGTGACTCTCTCCACACATGTCAAGTCTTCATCCCACCCCAACCTGTCAATGCCAAGTTTCCAACTACCCAATTTCTTTCAGAGACTGCTGTTCCTAAATTATACTGAGAGGCTCTGTTTCATCCCGGCCCTTCGAGAGAAACCTGCCCCTTGTGTTTAGTGTGTGTTTGTCTGTGTGTGCCCTGCTGTGTGTTGGCAATGTAAAATGTCCTATCAAGATGGCCAGAAGATCATGCAGGCTCTGGCCTACAGGGACCAGGCGGACCCAGCAGGGGTGCAGGGGCACACTGACAAAGTCGCAGAGTACACAGCACATACAGTAAGTCATTGGAATAGAGCCAAGTAACAAACTGTTTTTGTGGCATCCAAATTTAATTATGGCACATGCCCTCAGGATCTCATAGAAGCCTCTTCCTCTCCTTTTCTTGTTATTGTTTTTAAATTGAATCATACTTTTGTTCCAATATCTTTTAAAGATAATGGTATGCTATCTGCCAACTACAAGTGCTGTATTGTGCCATGAAAAACGTTGGTTTAAAGAAAACTATTCTCAAAGAAAAATACGGCGAATAATGAAGAGTTGACCAAAACAAGATGTACTAGAGAGCTGTTAGATTATGCATATTATATGAATGATACCTTCTAGCGTCAGATCAGGAATGAAATGTGGTTTGTCAGTTCCGAGAAGCTCCTAGAGAAACAGATACAGCAGGCTACATACTGTACTGTAGACACAACTTTATATTTGTAGATGTAGATACTGTAGATGTGACTTTATATTTGTATATGTAGATACTGTAGAAGTGACTTTATATTTGTAGATGTAGATACTGTAGATGTGACTTTATATTTGTGGATGTAGATACTGTAGATGTGACTTTATATTTGTAGATGTAGATATTGTAGATGTGACTTTATATTTGTATATGTAGATGTGACTTTATATTTGTAGATGTAGATACTGTAGATGTGACTTTATATTTGTATATGTAGATATTGTAGATGTGACTCTTTATTTGTAGATGTAGATGTGACTTTACATTTGTAGATGTAGATACTGTAGAAGTGACTTTATATTTGTAGATGTAGATACTGTAGATGTGACTTTATATTTGTAGATGTAGATATTGTAGATGTGACTTTATATTTGTAGATGTAGATACTGTAGATGTGACTTTATATTTGTAGATGTAGATACTGTAGATGTGACTTTATATTTGTAGATGTAGATAATGTAGAAGTGACTTTATATTTGTAGATGTAGATACTGTAGATGTGACTTTATATTTGTAGATGTAGATACTGTAGATGTGACTTTATATTTGTAGATGTAGATACTGTAGATGTGACTTTTTATTTGTAGGTGTAGATATGACTTTATATTTGTAAATGTAGATACTGTAGATGTAACTTTATAGTTGTAGATACCGTAGATGTAACTTTATATTTGTAGATACTGTAGATGTGACTTATATTTGTAGATGTAGATACTGTAGATGTGACTTATATTTGTAGGTGTAGATACTGTAGATATAACTTTATATTTGTAGATGTGACTTTATATTTGTAGATGTAGATACTGTAGATGTGACTTATATTTGTAAATTTAGATACTGTAGATGTGACTTTATATTTGTAGAAGTAGATACTGTAGATATAACTTTATATTTGTAGATGTAGATGTGACTTCATATTTGTAGATGTATATACTGTAGATGTGACTTTATATTTGTAGATACCGTAGATGTAACTTTATATTTGTAGGTGTAGATACTGTAGATGTGACTTATATTTGTAGGTGTAGATACTGTAGATGTGACTTTATATTTGTAGATGTAGATACTGTAGATGTGACTTTATATATGTAAATGTAGATACTGTAGATGTGACTTTATATATGTAAATGTAGATACTGTAGATGTGACTTTATATTTGTAAATGTAGATACTGTAGATGTAACTTTATAGTTGTAGATGTGACTTTATATTTGTAGATGTAGATACTGTAGATGTGACTTATATTTGTAAATTTAGATACTATAGATGTGACTTTATATTTGTAGAAGTAGATACTGTAGATATAACTTTATATTTGTAGATGTAGATGTGACTTCATATTTGTAGATGTATATACTGTAGATGTGACTTTATATTTGTAGATACCGTAGATGTAACTATATTTGTAGGTGTAGATACTGTAGATGTGACTTATATTTGTAGGTGTAGATACTGTAGATGTGACTTTATATTTGTAGATGTAGATACTGTAGATGTGACTTTATATATGTAAATGTAGATACTGTAGATGTGACTTTATATTTGTAGATGTAGATACTGTAGATGTGACTTTATATTTGTAGGTGTAGATACTGTAGATGTGACTTATATTTGTAGGTATAGATACTGTAGATGTGACTTTATAGTTGTAGATGTAGATACTGTAGATGTAACTTTATATTTGTAGAAGTAAATACTGTAGATGTTTATACTGTAGATGTAACTGTACATTTGATGGCTACAGCCCATAATGATTTCATAACGATTGATGTGTTCATTTCCTTCTCTCCCTGTGATGTGGTGATGGAGGAAAATGTGAACTCCCCTTCATTCTGTCCATCTAATGGGCCTGGCCCACCTGACAGGCAGGCTTTATTTACATTTACATTTAAGTCATTTAGCAGACGCTCTTATCCAGAGCGACTTACAAATTGGTGCATTCACCTTATGATATCCAGTGGAACAACCACTTTACAATAGTGCATCTAACTCTTTTAAGGGGGGGGGGGGGGGGTTAGAAGGATTACTTTATCCTATCCTAGGTATCCCTTAAAGAGGTGGGGTTTCAGGTGTCTCCGGAAGGTGGTGATTGACTCCGCTGACCTGGCGTCGTGAGGGAGTTTGTTCCACCATTGGGGTGCCAGAGCAGCGAACAGTTTTGACTGGGCTGAGCGGGAACTGTATTTTATCACCCCCATCACTCCACTTAATCAAAAGTGCCGGCTTAGGAGTTCCTTTAATCAGCCCAATTAGGCACTAAGACCATGCCATTCTAGGGGATGGTTTCTCAGCCCGGGAAACTTTCAAGCTTTCTCTTGAAGTATGTAGTTCATTGACAGGCTCACTGAAGCCCAGCGGTCTTGGCTTGATCCACTTCAGTCTTTTCTTTGCTCCCATGTCACTGCTTTCTCCATTTATCTACACTGGTAATTGAAGCTCTGACAGACTTCAATCACACAGCCTGTTTGAAACCTGTGAGACCTTTCGAGAGCTATATATTTTCTGATTGCGAAACTTGAACTGCGTGACAAACTGTGTTTTCACATGACAGGCAAGGCAAACTAAGGAGTCATTTTCATGTAGTTGCAATGTGTTTACAAACGATATGTTGTTGGATAGGTTTTGCTGGCTATGCTATATGGAAGTTGTTGGAAGGTTGTCAACTACAGGCAAGACAAAATAGAAGAAAATTATGTCTGTGTAAAGAGGAAATATCCTGAGAGTAAACCTCACATTCTTCAAATGTTTACTTTCAAATAAATTACTGATCAAGGAACCATAGCAACAGGTCTTTCTTTCACTTCTTTTACTTTTTAATAGTTTTTGACATTTGAAATTTCTGAAACATGTTTAATCTCAATATAATTATCATAAATACAGGAGCATTATCCATCATTGTCAGTTGTAATAACCTCCTTATAAATCAATGTCATATGAAAAAGATCATCAAGGGGGAGTCCTGTGTTGTATGGAATGGAGAAATTACATCAAAACACACAGGCCCAACAGCCAGATGCAGTGATTGTACATGAGTCTTAATAAGGGCAGGTATCTCCACTCAGACAGCTCCAGGCACAGGACACAGAACTGACAGGTGCATCAACAACTCTATCCCCATGGATGACTGAGCTCTACACACAAGCTGTTCCTATATCCAATGCACTGTTGAATCTGTTGAATGGTGTGGTCATAGTTCATATAGAGATGAGGAAGATCACTGTATTGCTACTGTAGGAAAGGATTTTTTAAAGAAGCTAAAAATAGATCTAGGAATTAATTTGGCATGTAGAGAGCACTGTATTGCATCATTGGTTAAACCATAAAATGCTGAGAGGTTTTGGCTCCAACACGGTTGTGACTGAGTACATCCACGCAAGTGTAATAGTGTATTGACACAGAATCAACCTGTGCCAGACAGTCAGTAAAGTTATCCCCCAGTTTAAATGCAGAAGGCCCATAGTAAACCAACCCCATGGCCAGCTGTTTCTAAGGCTCTAATAATGGAGACTCTCTAAACTACTGATGAAAGATATGATGTTCCCACAATGAATGAAAGATAATTAGCCAGAAAAGTAAAAAGGAAGAGAGGGGGGTTCATTTGAAACTAATTGAATTTGGATCTAATCACACTAAAGGATTAGAATGGATGGTTATCAGATGCTGGTAAGGAAATAA